>NC_086449.1:760376165-760638665 GCF_028390025.1 Pseudophryne corroboree | reverse complement strand
AAAAATAGTATCACACTGGCGTGCAGAAATTCAACCTCAATTTTATTCGAAGATTCCCGGATTCAGATCTACCAAGATTTGTCACCGGTGACCATTGCTAAACGACGTGATCTACGTTCTGTTACCTCTACACTGCACGACAATGGTTACAAATATCGCTGGGGTTTTCCTTTTCGCCTCATTGTGGAGATTGATGGCAAAGTTCACATCATTCGCTCTCCTGATGAAGGAGACAAGCTGCTCCGAAAGTTGCAGCTGTCCCCGGCTGTTACTTCATAGAAGCGAAGATCCACACGTTTAAATTCTGTGTTTTTGTAACGTTTAGTTTACTTGATTTTGTTCTCAACCTTGCTCAACTGCTATGTAATCCCTGTTATAGATACCGTTTTATACACTAATGACCCATTTACTTTCTTCTCAAAATGTTCTTGTTGGCGGACCTTTATACTTCACGCATTGCTATGTTATTATTTCACTGTCCTGGTCGATGGCTCGGAGTCACAGCCCTATGGATGGAGTACTGTATTGACTCCTTTGCTGTTCCCGTGGGGCGTGTCTCTGGCCACCGACCTGTCCTGCGACTTTACTATTTGCTCTAGTTTTATTACTTTATTGATTCTAGCTGTTATATGATCCTTTTTTCTTTAATGTTCTGTATCTAGGACTGTCCCGCCCTTGTGATGGGTCTTAATTCGCTACACGAAGGTCCATCCTTTCTGCTTATTATTGATCTCGGGTGGGGGGCGTCGGTGCCCTGTCTTGATACTTCCTCCCCCGAACCTTAGGGATTAAAATTATTATCAAACATAGTGGGTCATTACCCTCTTTTGTTATATTGCATTTATATCCCGCCAGCGAGCTCTTTCTATTTTTTTTTTAGAGCTCAATCCTGGCAGCCGAGTATCCTGCCTATTGGATACAACGTCTGCCTTTTTCTTTTTCTTTTTTGTTTCACTTTCTCTTATTTCTCTCCTCTCTTAGACCCCTGTTACAGTACACCTGCAAGTTGACATCTCTGTATTCACAGACAGAAAGATCCATTTATTTAATATTGTTTGTATTCAGTAATATATATTTCTATTTTTCCCCTTTTTATTTTTTCTTTCTGTTTCTCTCGTCCATCCTAGCAGAGTCCGGGACCCTAGAGATCTCCAGCGACCTACTCCCTCTTTCGCTTCAACCATGCCGTTAACATGCCTGTCCATTAATGCCAAGGGGCTGAATACTCCCCAGAAGCGCTCTCATCTCCACAGATCTCTTAAAGCATTAAAAGGTGACGTGATTTTCTTACAGGAAACACACTTGAAATCGGACTCCCATCCCTCCCTGACATCTAAACAATTTCCCATGGCCTGGTACTCCAATCATACAGCAAAAAGACATGGGGTGGCCATATTAGTAAGAGGGTCCGTCCCTTTCCAATTCTTAGACTGTAAACACGACAATGAAGGTCGTTATATAATGGTGAGAGGAAAAATCGGACACGAGGAGGTTACATTAGCTAATCTGTACTCTCCAAACACTGCCCAATCCAAATTCTTTCGCAAGTTTTTTCATGACCTTTACTCATATAGAAGAGGTAAGACACTTGTCGGTGGTGACTTCAATATGGCTCTTACAGGCATGGACAGGTCCGGCCCCTTGCGTAGTAGTCAAACCCTAAACTCCTCAGTATTACACAGGGGTATGGCCGAGGCTGGTTTGTTCGATACATGGCGGTTTCTTAATCCGACCACCAGAGACTATACTTTTTATTCCAATCCGCATGATGTGCACTCTCGCATTGATATGTTTTTGAGTTGTGCACCTCTTTCCCGGACCGCTCGCTCTTCCTTGATAATCCCGCTTACCTGGACTGACCACGCAGCATTAGCTGCGACATTTGACATTTTTGATATCCCTGACGGTAGACCGACATGGAGACTTAACGAGACGTTATTGAAGATCCCTAAGTTTCAGGACCTAATTAAAACAGAGCTTCGGGAATATTTTGCGGTTAATGTAGAAGGAGACTGCAGTATAGCCACTATATGGGAAGCCCATAAAGCGGTCATCAGGGGATCCATTATCCAATTTGCATCCCGCCGTAAGAGAAATCGAGAAAACCAAATTGCTCTGTTAACAGATAACATCGCAACATTGGATCAGGAACACAAACGCATACGCTCTAAAAAAACTTTAGCCGAACTTTCTAAAGCACGTGATGACCTACAATCTCTTTTGGCGGAGAATATCGAGCGCTCACTTCGATGGGCTAACCAATCGTTTTACGACAAAAGTAACAAAGCACACACTTTGTTGGCTAATCGCTTACGTGCCAAAAAAGCTATCCATACTATTAGACAACCCTCAGGTAACATTACTTACGACCCCAAAAAAATTAATAGTATCTTTTTTGACTATTATAAGACACTCTACAACCTTGATCCCCCGTCCGACCCTTTAGCACAAGCCGACCAGGCACAACAATATCTAGATTCGTGCGCTCTCCCTCGTTTAGACGAGGAAACTAACTCTGCTCTCAATGCAGATATTTCTGCTGAGGAAATTGAAGCTGCACTAAAAACCCAGAAACCTTCTAAAGCACCTGGCCCGGATGGCTATCCGATGGTGTATTATAAAACCTTCGCACCTCAACTCATTCCTCATATGGTCTCTTTGTTTAATAAGATATTACAGGGTACGCCTTTTCACACTGACTCCACAACGTCCCGCATTATAGTAATCCCGAAACCCGGAAAGGATCCCTCGCATTGCTCAAATTATAGACCCATATCTTTGATAAATACCGATCTCAAACTTTTTGCCAAAATACTGGCATCTCGCCTGAACGCTGTGTTGCCATCATTAATAGACCCTGACCAAGTGGGATTTGTTCCTGGCCGTCAGGCCTCGGACAACACCAGACGTATTGTTAATTTGATTCATCAAATAAACTCGACGAAAACACCAGCGATTGCTTTGGCACTAGACGCCGAAAAAGCATTTGATCGTATCTCTTGGCCCTTTTTGTTTTCTACCTTATCTACATTTGGCTTCCATGGTCATTTCATCACTGCAATAGCGGCTCTCTATTCCAACCCCTCATCTACGGTCCTGACCAATGGATTGAGCTCACCTCGATTTAGTCTGAAGAATGGTACTCGACAGGGCTGCCCTCTCTCACCCCTACTTTTTGCTTTATGCATTGAACCTCTGCGGCCCGAATTAGACTTAATACTGACATTGGAGGTGTTACAGTGGGACAGAACTCGTACAAAATATCTTTGTTTGCGGATGACGTGCTCTTGACTCTTACTAACCCCCTGATCTCTCTCCCTAATCTACAGAAAGAATTACTCCTGTATGGTTCCCTCTCTGGTTACAAAATAAACCACACCAAATCTGAGGCCCTTACATTTAATGTTACATCCCATACTCACTTGATTTTAACCTCCTCTTTCCCCTTTCTTTGGAGACCCTCAGCTATCAAATACCTCGGCATATTCATTACTAAATCCTACACCAGCCTATATCAGGTTAATTATGTTCCTATGATTAAAACTCTCACCCAAGACCTAGATAAATGGGACCGTTTAATCATTTCGTGGATTGGACGGATCAACGCCCTAAAAATGAATTTCATCCCCCGTATTCTTTACCTATTTCAGACCATTCCGATAATGGTGCCCCGAGCGACTTTGGCTTCCCTGCAATCACTGTGCAACAAATTTATTTGGGCCCATCGTAAATCTCGATTAAGACAAACACTGTTGACTAAGAGTGCTACCTCAGGCGGTTTGGGTTACCCTGATCTTCAGGCTTACTTTAACGCCTGTCACCTTAACCACATAGTGTCCTGGCATTCCCCCCAAGGGAACAGAAAATGGGTCGATATTGAGAATTCAATATATCAAGGTGTCCCCCTCGACTCTCTTCTATGGCTCCCCAGGTCCTGCAGACCAGCCTCGGCCTATTCAGTCCCCACGATTAAATTCACCCTAGGACTGTGGGACAAACTCCGCAGCACCCACAATCTATCTTCATACCCCTCACCTTTATCACCTATTTGGGGTCACCCTGCCTTCCCCCCAGGCTGCGAAAGAAGAATAGCGGCCCCATGGCAATCGCAGGGTGTCACGAGATTTATCCATGTGAAAGGCCACTCAGCACCGACCTCTTTTGGAGAATTTCATGAGCGCTTGGGTATCCCATCCTCGTGTCATTACCATTATGTCCAAATTCTTAGCTTTCTCAAATCTCAGCTTAAAAATACCCCTTTGAAATCACCCACCTCCTTTGAACATATGTGTTTACTTTCAATTGGCAAAAAGGGGAATATCTCAACAATATACAACTCAATTTTGACTCCAGATCCCCCTGCCCGTGAATCCCACGAATTAGCTTGGGAATCAGATCTCTCCCATCCGTTGGAAGACGACCAATGGGAGGAAATTAGATCGCGCATCTCTAAAGCCTCGATTAGTGTGGCACTTAGGGAAACATGTTATAAGGTCTATACCAGGTGGTATCTGGTTCCCTCCAGACTTCATTCCATTTTCCCTACGACATCAAATCTGTGTTGGAGACTCTGTGGAGAGGAGGGCACCTTTTTTCACATATGGTGGACTTGCCCCTCTATTCGCCCCTTTTGGAACACGGTTGGAGCACTCATTGCTCAAACTTGTGGACATAACCTAGATCTCTCCCCTGAAATTGCTTTGCTTCATGCCCCCATACCGTCACTACCCAAAACCCAAGACAAGCTTGCCATGCAACTCTGCATGGCGGCTAAATCTCTGATCGCTAAATCCTGGAAAGACCATAAACCACCCTCCAAGGCTTTACTGATGACCAAGATTAACTATATAGCCAGTATGGAATATATCACAAGCCTGAGGAATAACACTGTGGCCCAGTTCCACAACATCTGGTCTCCATGGTACCTCGCACGCTCTCTATTGATGCCCGGACTCTGCTAATATTGCTAATACCTCTAATACCTTAGTTGTCTCCTCCTCTGTTATCAATACAGAGGACTGTTCCCAACCTCTTGCTTCCTTAAGGGTAGCTTTCTTAACGTTCCCCCTCTGTTAACATATGTTTTCTTGATTTTCCTCTCCTTTCTTCCTCTTTCTCTTTCTTGCCTCTACTCTTCATAGGATTATACTCTGTTTTGGTATAGATTCTATACGATAACTGAAAAATAAAATGAGACTGATCTAGTATACGTTTGAAGTTACACAGGGAACATATTGCTAATACCTGTCAGCCTATATTAACATAGAATTGTCTCTATTATTCTGATATGGTATGTAAAATTCTTGCCCTCGTGTTCAATACCCTAACCTGTACAACTTTGTTATTGCTACTGTTTTAAATACTGATCACTCTCAATAAAAATTCTAACTTTAAAAAAAAAGAGAGCACCACAAGTGAAATGACGGCGTCAGGGCCGGGACCGCTCACCCTCCCCGCTGCCGCACTGAAAAATGACGTCATCCACTAAGGGTCTGACACCTGTGTGAAACTTAACCAATCACCAACTAAACAAAACAACCGCAGCTGCATAGATACAGAATATCCATTAGAAAATGTTTTAAGCCATACTGAGTAAATGAAAATTAAAATACAAGTTATACTCCATAACAACATTCAGTTGATGCAGATGTTAATTAATAATAAAAATACTGGTTGTGAATACCTAGTAAAAACATGATGTGGAAACATGTTGTGGCAGCAACAGTAAAGAATAGAATTATCTTAAAGAGGCAAATGATAGAGAATCATTAAGCCCCTTAGGATGGACAACATTCAGGCGATGAATCCATCTAGCTTCATATTTTAACAGTTGCAGTGACCGATCACCTCCCCGAGGATTCGGCGGGACCGTGTCGATCATCCTATACCGAAGACTGGATAATGTATGATGTGCTTCAGCAAAGTGCCGAGCGACCGGCTGGTCACTCGTGCCAGATACTAGTGCCGCACGAATAGCTGCCCTATGATTGCCCATCCTCTCTTTAAACTTTGTCTCTGTCTTACCAATATAGCAGAGCCCGCAGGGGCAGAGGAGCTGGTACACTACAAAGGTAGAATTGCACGTAAAATAATGTAGAATTTAAAAAGACTTTCCCTGAATGGGGATGATTAAATGAATCTCCTGTTAACAAAAATTGACACGTTGTGCAGGTGCACTTAAAGCAACCCACACGAGTATTTCGTAAGAAAGAAGATCCTCTCTGGGTTACTATGGTGGTATCTGTTCTAGAGATGAGCGGGTTCGGTTCCTCGGAATCCGAACCCGCCCGAACTTCATGTTTTTTTTCACGGGTCCGAGCGACTCGGATCTTCCCGCCTTGCTCGGTTAACCCGAGCGCGCCCGAACGTCATCATGACGCTGTCGGATTCTCGCGAGACTCGGATTCTATATAAGGAGCCGCGCGTCGCCGCCATTTTCACACGTGCATTGAGATTGATAGGGAGAGGACGTGGCTGGCGTCCTCTCCATTTAGATTAGAAGAGAGAGAGTGAGATTGATTTGAGACAGAGACACTTGATTTACTGGAGCTTAGGAGTACTGTAGAGAGTGCAGAGTTTAGTAGTGACTGACCACAGTGACCACCAGACAGTGCAGTTTTATTTAATATAATCCGTTCTCTGCCTGAAAAAAACGATACACAGTGACTCAGTCACATACCATATCTGTGTGCACTGCTCAGCCCAGTGTGCTGCATCATCTATGTATATATCTGACTGTGCTCACACAGCTTATAATTGTGGGGGAGACTGGGGAGCAGTGCCAGTTATAGGTTATAGCAGGAGCCAGGAGTACATATTATTAAAATTAAACAGTGCACACTTTTGCTGCAGGAGTGCCACTGCCAGTGTGACTGACCAGTGACCTGACCACACTGACCACCAGTATAGTTAGTAGTATACTATATTGTGATTGCCTGAAAAAGTTAAACACTCGTCGTGTGACTTGTGTGGTGTTTTTTTTTTATTCTATAAAAAACTAATTCTGCTGACAGACAGTGTCCAGCAGGTCCGTCATTATATAATATATACCTGTCCGGCTGCAGTAGTGATATATATATATTTTTTATATCATTATTTATCATCCAGTCGCAGCAGACACAGTACGGTAGTTCACGGCTGTAGCTACCTCTGTGTCGGCACTCGGCAGTCCATCCATAATTGTATACCACCTACCCGTGGTTTTTTTTTCTTTCTTCTTTATACATACATACTACATCTCTTTATCAACCAGTCTATATTAGCAGCAGACACAGTACAGTAGTCCACGGCTGTAGCTACCTCTGTGTCGGCACTCGGCAGTCCATCCATAATTGTATACCACCTACCCGTGGTTTTTTTTTCTTTCTTCTTTATACATACATACTACATCTCTTTATCAACCAGTCTATATTAGCAGCAGACACAGTACAGTACGGTAGTCCACGGCTGTAGCTACCTCTGTGTCGGCACTCGGCAGTCCGTCCATAATTGTATACCACCTACCCGTGGTTTTTTTTTCTTTCTTCTTTATACATACATACTACATCTCTTTATCAACCAGTCTATATTAGCAGCAGACACAGTACAGTAGTCCACGGCTGTAGCTACCTCTGTGTCGGCACTCGGCAGTCCATCCATAATTGTATACCACCTACCCGTGGTTTTTTTTTCTTTCTTCTTTATACATACATACTACATCTCTTTATCAACCAGTCTATATTAGCAGCAGACACAGTACAGTACGGTAGTCCACGGCTGTAGCTACCTCTGTGTCGGCACTCGGCAGTCCGTCCATAATTGTATACCACCTACCCGTGGTTTTTTTTCCTTTCTTCTTTATACATACTACATCTCATTATCATCCAGTCTATATTAGCAGCAGACACAGTACAGTACGGTAGTCCACGGCTGTAGCTACCTCTGTGTCGGCACTCGGCAGTCCGTCCATAATTGTATACCACCTACCCGTGGTTTTTTTTTTCTTTCTTCTTTATACATACTACATCTCATTTTCAACCAGTCTATATTAGCAGCAGACACAGTACGGTAGTCCACGGCTGTAGCTACCTCTGTGTTGGCACTCGGCAGTCCGTCCATAATTGTATACCACCTACCCGTGGTTTTTTTTTTCTTTCTTCTTTATACATACTACATCTCATTATCAACCAGTCTATATTAGCAGCAGACACAGTACGGTAGTCCACGGCTGTAGCTACCTCTGTGTCGGCACTCGGCAGTCCATCCATAATTGTATACCACCTACCCGTGGTTTTTTTTTCTTTCTTCTTTATACATACATACTACATCTCATTATCATCCAGTCTATATTAGCAGCAGACACAGTACAGTACAATAGTCCACGGCTGTAGCTACCTCTGTGTCGGCACTCGGCAGTCCATCCATAATTGTATACTAGTATCCATCCATCTCCATTGTTTACCTGAGGTGCCTTTTAGTTGTGCCTATTAAAATATGGAGAACAAAAATGTTGAGGTTCCAAAATTAGGGAAAGATCAAGATCCACTTCCACCTCGTGCTGAAGCTGCTGCCACTAGTCATGGCCGAGACGATGAAATGCCAGCAACGTCGTCTGCCAAGGCCGATGCCCAATGTCATAGTACAGAGCATGTCAAATCCAAAACACCAAATATCAGTAAAAAAAGGACTCCAAAACCTAAAATAAAATTGTCGGAGGAGAAGCGTAAACTTGCCAATATGCCATTTACCACACGGAGTGGCAAGGAACGGCTGAGGCCCTGGCCTATGTTCATGGCTAGTGGTTCAGCTTCACATGAGGATGGAAGCACTCAGCCTCTCGCTAGAAAACTGAAAAGACTCAAGCTGGCAAAAGCACCGCAAAGAACTGTGCGTTCTTCGAAATCCCAAATCCACAAGGAGAGTCCAATTGTGTCGGTTGCGATGCCTGACCTTCCCAACACTGGACGTGAAGAGCATGCGCCTTCCACCATTTGCACGCCCCCTGCAAGTGCTGGAAGGTGCACCCGCAGTCCAGTTCCTGATAGTCAGATTGAAGATGTCAGTGTTGAAGTACACCAGGATGAGGAGGATATGGGTGTTGCTGGCGCTGGGGAGGAAATTGACCAGGAGGATTCTGATGGTGAGGTGGTTTGTTTAAGTCAGGCACCCGGGGAGACACCTGTTGTCTGTGGGAGGAATATGGCCGTTGACATGCCTGGTGAAAATACCAAAAAAATCAGCTCTTCGGTGTGGAAGTATTTCACCAGAAATGCGGACAACATTTGTCAAGCCGTGTGTTCCCTTTGTCAAGCTGTAATAAGTAGGGGTAAGGACGTTAACCACCTCGGAACATCCTCCCTTATACGTCACCTGCAGCGCATTCATAATAAGTCAGTGACAAGTTCAAAAACTTTGGGCGACAGCGGAAGCAGTCCACTGACCAGTAAATCCCTTCCTCTTGTAACCAAGCTCACGCAAACCACCCCACCAACTCCCTCAGTGTCAATTTCCTCCTTCCCCAGGAATGCCAATAGTCCTGCAGGCCATGTCACTGGCAATTCTGACGAGTCCTCTCCTGCCTGGGATTCCTCCGATGCATCCTTGCGTGTAACGCCTACTGCTGCTGGCGCTGCTGTTGTTGCTGCTGGGAGTCGATGGTCATCCCAGAGGGGAAGTCGTAAGCCCACTTGTACTACTTCCAGTAAGCAATTGACTGTCCAACAGTCCTTTGCGAGGAAGATGAAATATCACAGCAGTCATCCTGCTGCAAAGCGGATAACTGAGGCCTTGACAACTATGTTGGTGTTAGACGTGCGTCCGGTATCCGCCGTTAGTTCACAGGGAACTAGACAATTTATTGAGGCAGTGTGCCCCCGTTACCAAATACCATCTAGGTTCCACTTCTGTAGGCAGGCGATACCGAGAATGTACACGGACGTCAGAAAAAGACTCACCAGTGTCCTAAAAAATGCAGTTGTACCCAATGTCCACTTAACCACGGACATGTGGACAAGTGGAGCAGGGCAGGGTCTGGACTATATGACTGTGACAGCCCACTGGGTAGATGTATGGACTCCCGCCGCAAGAACAGCAGCGGCGGCACCAGTAGCAGCATCTCGCAAACGCCAACTCTTTCCTAGGCAGGCTACGCTTTGTATCACCGCTTTCCAGAATACGCACACAGCTAAAAACCTCTTACGGCAACTGAGGAAGATCATCGCAGAATGGCTTACCCCAATTGGACTCTCCTGTGGATTTGTGGCATCGGACAACGCCAGCAATATTGTGTGTGCATTAAATATGGGCAAATTCCAGCACGTCCCATGTTTTGCACATACCTTGAATTTGGTGGTGCAGAATTTTTTAAAAAACGACAGGGGCGTGCAAGAGATGCTGTCGGTGGCCAGAAGAATTGCGGGACACTTTCGGCGTACAGGCACCACGTACAGAAGACTGGAGCACCACCAAAAACTACTGAACCTGCCCTGCCATCATCTGAAGCAAGAAGTGGTAACGAGGTGGAATTCAACCCTCTATATGCTTCAGAGGTTGGAGGAGCAGCAAAAGGCCATTCAAGCCTATACAATTGAGCACGATATAGGAGGTGGAATGCACCTGTCTCAAGTGCAGTGGAGAATGATTTCAACGTTGTGCAAGGTTCTGATGCCCTTTGAACTTGCCACACGTGAAGTCAGTTCAGACACTGCCAGCCTGAGTCAGGTCATTCCCCTCATCAGGCTTTTGCAGAAGAAGCTGGAGACATTGAAGGAGGAGCTAACACGGAGCGATTCCGCTAGGCATGTGGGACTTGCGGATGGAGCCCTTAATTCGCTTAACAAGGATTCACGGGTGGTCAATCTGTTGAAATCAGAGCACTACATTTTGGCCACCGTGCTCGATCCTAGATTTAAAACCTACCTTGGATCTCTCTTTCCGGCAGACACAAGTCTGCTGGAGTTGAAAGACCTGCTGGTGAGAAAATTGTCAAGTCAAGCGGAACGCGACCTGTCAACATCTCCTCCTTCACATTCTCCCGCAACTGGGGGTGCGAGGAAAAGGCTCAGAATTCCGAGCCCACCCTCTGGCGGTGATGCAGGGCAGTCTGGAGCGACTGCTGATGCTGACATCTGGGCCGGACTGAAGGACCTGACAACGATTACGGACATGTCGTCTACTGTCACTGCATATGATTCTCTCAACATTGAAAGAATGGTGGAGGATTATATGAGTGACCGCATCCAAGTAGGCACGTCACACAGTCCGTACTTATACTGGCAGGAAAAAGAGGCAATTTGGAGGCCCTTGCACAAACTGGCTTTATTCTACCTAAGTTGCCCTCCCACAAGTGTGTACTCCGAAAGAGTGTTTAGTGCCGCCGCTCACCTTGTCAGCAATCGGCGTACGAGGTTACATCCAGAAAATGTGGAGAAGATGATGTTCATTAAAAT
This sequence comes from Pseudophryne corroboree, assembly GCF_028390025.1. Taxonomy (NCBI): domain Eukaryota; kingdom Metazoa; phylum Chordata; class Amphibia; order Anura; family Myobatrachidae; genus Pseudophryne; species Pseudophryne corroboree. The sequence continues at coordinate 760,627,239 of NC_086449.1, read as the reverse complement.
GAATTATAATCAATTCCTCCGCGGAGACATTGACCAGCAGCAATTGCCTCCACAAAGTACACAGGGAGCTGAGATGGTGGATTCCAGTGGGGACGAATTGATAATCTGTGAGGAGGGGGATGTACACGGTGATATATCGGAGGATGATGATGAGGTGGACATCTTGCCTCTGTAGAGCCAGTTTGTGCAAGGAGAGATTAGTTGCTTCTTTTTTGGGGGGGGTCCAAACCAACCCGTCATATCAGTCACAGTCGTGTGGCAGACCCTGTCACTGAAATGATGGGTTGGTTAAAGTGTGCATGTCCTGTTTATACAACATAAGGGTGGGTGGGAGGGCCCAAGGACAATTCCATCTTGCACCTCTTTTTTCTTTTATTTTTCTTTGCGTCATGTGCTGTTTGGGGAGGGTTTTTTGGAAGGGCCATCCTGCGTGACACTGCAGTGCCACTCCTAGATGGGCCCGGTGTTTGTGTCGGCCACTAGGGTCGCTTATCTTACTCACACAGTCAGCTACCTCATTGCGCCTCTTTTTTTCTTTGCGTCATGTGCTGTTTGGGGAGGGTTTTTTGGAAGGGCCATCCTGCGTGACACTGCAGTGCCACTCCTAGATGGGCCCGGTGTTTGTGTCGGCCACTAGGGTCGCTTATCTTACTCACACAGTCAGCTACCTCATTGCGCCTCTTTTTTTCTTTGCGTCATGTGCTGTTTGGGGAGGGTTTTTTGGAAGGGCCATCCTGCGTGACACTGCAGTGCCACTCCTAGATGGGCCCGGTGTTTGTGTCGGCCACTAGGGTCGCTTATCTTACTCACACAGTCAGCTACCTCATTGCGCCTCTTTTTTTCTTTGCGTCATGTGCTGTTTGGGGAGGGTTTTTTGGAAGGGACATCCTGCGTGACACTGCAGTGCCACTCCTAGATGGGTCCGGTGTTTGTGTCGGCCACTAGGGTCGCTTATCTTACTCACACAGTCAGCTACCTCATTGCGCCTCTTTTTTTCTTTGCGTCATGTGCTGTTTGGGGAGGGTTTTTTGGAAGGGACATCCTGCGTGACACTGCAGTGCCACTCCTAGATGGGCCCGGTGTTTGTGTCGGCCACTAGGGTCGCTTATCTTACTCACACAGCGACCTCGGTGCAAATTTTAGGACTAAAAATAATATTGTGAGGTGTGAGGTATTCAGAATAGACTGAAAATGAGTGTAAATTATGGTTTTTGAGGTTAATAATACTTTGGGATCAAAATGACCCCCAAATTCTATGATTTAAGCTGTTTTTTAGGGTTTTTTGAAAAAAACACCCGAATCCAAAACACACCCGAATCCGACAAAAAAAATTTGGTGAGGTCGAACCCAAAACACGGCCGCGGAACCGAACCCAAAACCAAAACACAAAACCCGAAAAATTTCCGGCGCTCATCTCTAAATTCTGTTCTAACCAAGATGTCCTTTAGGTTACGGCCCCGCGAATAGCATGGCATTAATCTATGTTCCCTTAAGTTCAGTTTAGGGTCACTCTGTAACATAGGCTAAAGTGATTTAGCTGATTTAACAATGGCTATTTATTGACCCATGGGAGAACTTTATCCTCTTTGTTTTTCTAACTGGTACGGGATCATTAATAAGTGTTTGCCTATCTAATGCTAATACTTTCTGTTTACATTCTTCTAAAGATTCAGCGCTAAAGCCCCGTTCCAAAAATTTATGGATCATATCATCAATTTGCTGTATTGCCGTCTCTAGATTACTGTTAATACGAAAGGTCCTCAGCATTTGCGAATAAGGAAGCCCTTTAATTAAAGACCTGGGATGACAGCTCTGTGCCCTCAATAGGGTATTTCTGCCGGTGGGTTTAGAAAATAAACTTGTGCAAATACCATGGTCAGCGATAGACACATGTACATCAAGAAAATCCAATGCTTCTTTACTAAAAATATAAATAAATTTGATAGGGTTATCTGAAGCATTATGTTCCTCAATCCTACTCTGGAGGATGCCAATGTCACCCCTCCAAATCAAGAAAAGGTCGTCTATATACCTTAAAAATAAAACAATGTGTTGCTTTATATTGTTATCAGAAAAAAATACCAAATCCTCGATAAAAAACATTACCACATTGGCATAGGCCGGTGCCATGGAACTGCCCATGGCACAGCCTTGTACCTGCAAGAAAAATTTGTTATTATAAAGAAAATAATTATTATGCAAAATGAGATTGAATAGCTGCAAAATAATTTCAATTTTATCACATGAAAAGGTACTTTTAGATTCCAAAAACACCCGCAATGTATGTAATCCTAGACTGTGCGGAATAGACGTATATAAGTTGACAACGTCGATGCCAATCAACCAACAGTTCTCATCAAGCCCAGAGACCATCTGTAATTTCCTCAAAAATGTAGTAGTATCTAAGAGAAAAGTCTCTTCACTCTGGATCAAGGCTGCAACAAAGAGTCCAGAAATGTAGATACCGGCTGGAATAAAGATCCTTGCGCAGAGATAATGGGACGTCCCGGGGGCGGATTTAAGAGACGCTGCGGAGCGGGAGCGGTCAGTCGGGCGCCGGACGAAGAAGGAAGAAGAGCTCCTGGAGAAGAAAGAAGATCCCCTGCAGAAGGCTGAAGACCGGGCGGCGGAGTCCACAGAACCGGCGGCGAGGACAACGAGGAGGAAGACGTCGGCGGAGGAAGGCGCCCAGCAGCGGAAGTCCGGCGGAGAGTGCTGCAGCGCGTGGAGAGCAAAAGAGCTAACGAAGCTCCCCGTTGCAGCCTCTCCCACCGAGACAGGTAGGCGGCCTTGGGCCACCTATACCTATCTTTAGTCCACCCTAGAGCACCAGGGACAGGCGCTAGGCCTGCGGGGATAACCAGGCCCTCTCGGCCTGTGCCCACAGTAGTCAGGCCTCCTGCCTGTGCCCCGCCATCCAGGCCTCCGGCCTGTGCCCATTCAGGCCCTCCAGGCCTGTGCCTCAGTCCAGGCCTCCGGCCTGTGCCCTCAGTCCAGTCCTCCGGCCTGTGTCCATTCAGGCCCTCCAGGCCTGTGCCCTCAGTCCAGGCCCCCTCGGCCTGTGCCCGTTCAGGCCCTCCAGGTCTGTGCCTCTGTCCAGGCCTCCGGCCTGTGCCCATTTAGGCCCTCCAGGCATGTGCCCACAGTTCAGGCCCCTCGGCCTGTGTCCACAGTCCAGGCCTCCAGCCTGTGTCCACAGTCCAGGCTTCCGGCCTGTGCCCATTCAGGTCCTCCAGGCCTGTGCCCTCACGCAGGCTTCCAGGCCTGCGCCCTCACCCAGGCCTCCGCCTACTGCATCTTCCAGGACTCGGGGTGATTTTGTATGGACCGGCCCGGACAGGATCGGTTGGAAGTGGGCCGTGTGGCAGCTTCCGAGGGGTTCGTGGTCGAGCGTGAGGAGCCGACTGGCCCCACGCGGTGTATACTACAGGGGATTAGAAAGTGTGGAGCAACGGTCCCGTCCCACACGTCACTATTCCCCGATAGTCGGGAGTGGACAGCCGTCCGCTCTGGACTCCCCGTTCACGTCCTCTATTAAGAGCGGACAGAAGTAGCTAGTGACCAGCATCCGGTAAGTGCAATTGGTTATTCGGGGTTAACCTGTTGGGCCGGGGAATTGTTCTACTGGCTTGTTGGTTAGCGAATGTGTTTAGTTAGTCCGGTCTATGCTAGTTCGGAATAGAACCAGTAGCCTCAGTTGTTGAAGACAGTTTGTTCAGGCAGGCGTAGTTGGCTGTAGTCGTTGTTAGCCGTTAGTGTAGCCTGTAATTAAGGAGGCTGCTCTTCTTGCCCCAACAGGAGCGGAGAGGTGCTACCATCAAGGTGACCAGCAAGTTGGGAGTGAGTATTACTCTGTGTCTGTTTTGTCATCGTCCCCGTATACCGGTTGGGGGTTCGCTCACGGACGTGAGGACCCCTCTCACCACACAACGTGCGAGAGTGCGAGTGTGTGAGAACTGGGTAGCTGAGGCCTTTCGGCCAGTGATGACCTTCCGCCCAGCCGGTGAAGGTCACTGCTACCCCTGACGCACCCCGTATCTCGGACGGAGGTCGACACGCACGTCTCAACCAGTACGTTCCTTCCTTCTAGGTTCTTCATCGACCACTGCAGGGAGGCGTTCGTGCTGGTGATTGATCCGGAAGGCGGAGCTCCCTGACGCTTCTGGGTATCGTCTGTGACGGGAGTTGCCACAGGTGGGTGGAGTGACGACACCTGCACGGCAGCAGGCACTACATCATAGTCCGGGCCTGTTACATTTGGCGTAGTCGGCAGGATGGACGAAGATCAGTCACACCCCGCCGCCGAGAATACGTGGGGAGATGAGCCAAAACGATCCGCCCGGAGAGACTCAGATGCCAGTTCCACTCAGGTGGCCCGGAGGGGGTCGGACGACGAGCGACGAAGGTCATCCCGTCGACGCAACGTCGGACCAGCCCTCGCCCACCTACCTCGGTATGACGGGCGTAATATGACCTTGGAGGACTGGAAAGCCCGACTAGAGGCGACTTTCCTTATCTACCGGGTGCCCGACGACCTGCGAGTGCCCCTCGCCCTGAATTCCCTGGAAGGCGAGGCTCGCCGGACGATCCTCTTGCGACCTGAAGATGAACGCGAGGAACTGGAGGAGATCTACGATATACTGGGGGATATCTACGGGGACACCTCCTCAGCGGGAACCCTCCGGCAGCGCCTGTTTGGCCGGTTCCAGAGGGAGGACGAGTCCATACCCCAGTACGCCAACGCACTCCAGGACCCGATGGGTTTGGGGCACTCACCAACACCAGCCAGAAATTACGGGACCAGTTCGCCATGGGACTCAGGAATGTGCCCTTGAGGCAGGTCATGCTGGATAAAATATCCCAGGATGACACCTTGACCTTCCATCAGGTAGAAATTGACGCCGTAGCCAGGGACCGCAATGCCAATTACGGACCTCACGCTGTGTTCCCCCAATGGGTGCAACCGGTGTCCGCGCCAGTGGCTAGCAAGGAAACCAACCCATTGGAAACCTGTGTGCAAGATCTAAAAGAAACCTTCCTCCGGGTGACCAAAGAGATGAGGGAAGAAGTCGCCCAACTGCGGGATGAAGTGTACCGGCGGGACCACCAGGGCACGGAGTCCAGGTCCCGAGAGAGGGACACCAGACGACCTCGTGGACAGAGCACTGGATCAGATAGCCATCCTGGAGAGGGATTCAGACGCTCGTCCGCATGTCAATCTGCGCTAAATCAGTGGCGGTGCCCCCTGCGAGGGCTGCGAGGGCAGTAGTTACGCCACTGGATCCAACAAGGTGAGGGCATATAATAAATCACCTGGACCAGATGTGTGATAACTACAGCTTGATAGGCAACTATATATTATTTTTATGGACTGTTTCGCTATTGGCTCAAAAGTGTATGTGGTGCAGATCTTTACAGGGAATCAGGAACCCCTTAGACATGCTGTGAGCCTGACTTCTTTCATGGTTCACTTGTTTGAAGGATTTCTGAGGAATATTAGTATGAATCACATTGTAGAAAATGGTTTGATAAAGTCAGTGTGAATTCATGGAGATGTCTAACAAATATTATTTGTTTTATTTCTTTTGGAAAGTTTCAAACTGGAACTCAGTAGTTCTATTGATGTTAAATATAGAGATGAGCAGGCTCGGTTCTACAAGGGAATCTGAGCGGCGGCTCGGGTTTTCCTGCTGCTCGAATTCCATATCAAGGCAAAACGTCATCATCACGGCATCAATTCTTGTGGGTTTTGTATTCTATATAAGACCCTGTGGTGGTGATTTTGCTGCTCTGTGCTGACTCCACTGCAGTGCTGCTGCGCTGACCTATCTGCCAGTGTCCATCCACTCCAGTGCTTAGCTGACCTATCTCCCCAATTTCCATCCAATCCAATACTTCTGCTGTTTCTATCCAGGGTCCATCCACTCCATTGCTGCTGAAGTATCTGCCCAGTGCCAATCCACTCCATTGCTGCTGAAGTATCTGCCCAGTGCCAATCCACTTCAGTGCTGCTGACATATATGCCCAATGCCAATCCACTTCAGTGCTGCTGACATATCTGCCCAGTGTCCATTCACTCCAGTTCTGCTGACATACAGTATCTGCCCAGTGTCCATCCAATCCAGTGCTGCTGACATATCTGTTCAGTGTCCATCCACTCCAGTGCTGCTTCCATATCTGCCCAGTGTCCTCCACTCCAGTGCTGCTGAAGTATCTGTCTAGTGTCCATCCACTTCAGTGCTGCTGAAGTATCTGCCCAGTGTCCATCCACTCCAGTGCTGCTGAAGTATCTGCCCAGTGTCCATCCACTCCAGTGCTGCTAGCATATCTGCCCAGTGTTCATCCACTCCAGTGCTGCTGGCATATCTGCCCAGTGTCCATCCACTCCAGTGCCGCTGAAGTATCTGCCCAGTGTCCATCCACTCCAGTGCTGCTGGCATATCTGCCCAGTTTCCATCCACTCCAGTGCTGCTGAAGTATGTGCCCAGTGTCCATCCACTCCAGTGCTGCTGAAGTATCTGCCCAGTGTCCATCCACTCCAGTGCTGCTGACATATCTGCCCAGTGTCCATCCATTCCAGTGCTGCTGACATATCTGCCCAGTGTCCATCCACTCCAGTGCTGCTGAAGTATCTGCCCAGTGTCCATCCACTCCAGTGCTGCTGACATATCTGCCCAGTGTCCATCCATTCCAGTGCTGCTGACATATCTGCCCAGTGTCCATCCACTTCAATGCAGCTGAAGTATCTGCCCAGTGTCCATCCACTTTAGTGCTGCTGACATATCTATCCAGTATCCATCCACTCAAGTGCTGAGCTGACCTATCTGTCCACTTCAGTCTCCCCAGGCTCCTTAATGCTGTTAATATTGCCCGAGTTACATTACAGTACAGGCAGTTAGCAAGTTATTGTTTTCTAGCTATTCTACCCGTCCTTCCCATGGGAGTTTCTGATTTTCATGTGTGTTAAACATTTGGTAAATCTATAGAAATGTAAATTTGAGATGTCTTAATGTAAGTAAATATTAATCCATGGTTCTTGGCATTACCCGAGGAGCACCCGTAGCAGATACGGTAAAAAGTGACAGGACCATTTTTGTAGTTCATTAAATTCTACACTCTGGAGGTGCAATCTAAATTGTGATCCAATTGTCTGCTTTAGCGTTATTGTTCATGCAATGCAAGCCACGCATCGGTAATGACGTCAGAATGTCAACCCCCTTTTCATCCTTTTGGGGGAGGTTTTATTAAAATTCTGATTACTTAGTTTTCCCTTTTCCCAACTGAAAAATACATATGCCAAAATTCAGCTTCCCAACATATCGGTAAGTAAGAGAATTAGTGGTGAGTCAGTCAGTCATTGAGTGAGTGAGGGCTTTCGCATATATATATATATATATCGTATATATATATATATATATATATAGAGTCATCTGTTGTCACACTGGTGATGCACTGGCAGGCCCCACTGTATTCACATAAATAATATCAGCACTGGAACTCCGCAGGCCAAACCCCAGTGCATTCACATAAATATAAGTGTTGTGACTCCGCAGTATGAGTTGTCATTTGTGAAAAAAGTAGAAAAAAAGTGAACAAAATTAAAAAAGTGTAATTTTTTTGCTGTACCCCACTGTGTTCACATAATAGAAGTGCTGTCAGTCTGCAGTGCAAGTTGTCATTTGCAAAAAAAAAAAGTTAAAATAAATACCATAATTGTTTTTTTGGTGTGTGGTGTAGGTATTGTAACACACTGCGTTCACATAACGCATAAGTACTGTGACTCTGCATGCCATACCCCACTGTGGTCACATAATATATATGTACTGTGATGCCACAGGTCACACACCCCTGCATTCACCTAATATATAAGTACTGTGACTCCACAGGTCGTACCCCACTGTGTTCACATATTATAAGCACTGTCATTCTGCAGTGTGAGTTGTCATTTGCAAAAAAAAAGTTAAAATAAACAAATACTATAATTGTTTTTTGTACAACTGGTGTATGGTGGAGGACTGTGACTCCACAGGCCACATCCCATTGTATTCACATATAAGTACTGTAACTCCGCAGTGAGTGGTGATTTAAAAAAAAAGTTCAAGTAAATAAATAATACTATTAAACTGTCGTTGTTTTTGTACAGTTTGTGTGTGTTCATCAATATGGATCACGATGATCAGTCGAAAGAAGAGTAGGAGCAGCAACCAAACACTAGCACTGCAGCTGCTGCCAGTCATGATAGTAAAACATCTACTAAAAGTGGTCCGGGGGCAGAAAGATTAGAAAAGGGCTCCTGAAATTGAAATCTTTCACAATGTTAAAAAAGGGTGGTGGTGTCACCTTTCAAGGAGACAAATTGGTGCACCCCTCAAAAAAAATAAGGCTCAAACTGTGTGTTCACAAATCCCTGAGTAGAGTCTAGAGGTGTCCAAGTTAGCTATCTGTAAGTCTGATATTTTTCATACTATACTCATAGAAGCCTCACCTACTTCCACCATCTCTGCATCATCTTCACATCTGGGGAGCAGTACAAGTAAAGATGGTGAAGAGGACATAATAGAAATTGTGGATGCTAGTGTGAAAGTGGAACAGGATGAGGGGAAAATTTGTGTATTATTACTATCTGACACGGATGAGGATGTTGATTATGTTGTTTGTGTAAGTCAGCCAGCATTGGCAGAAGTTCTTGCCCATGATAAAAAGAAAACCATTGTGATGCCTCGGCATAAGACCAAAAAAGCCACCTTTTGGATGTGGGATTATTTTTACCCAAATCCTGACAACTTTTATGAAGGCATCTGCTCCATTTGTGAGGCCAAAGTTAGGAGGGTTAGGGACATTAAGCATCTAGGCACCTTATCCATGTTATGTCATTTGCAGCGAGTTCATGAAATTTATCTTACAAAATTATAATGTAATTAACACCTTTATCATCAACCTCCTCATTAGTGATCAGAAGTAGTCCTTCTAAAAAATTGGTTGTAGGGGCACAAACAAACCAAGCTCTTCAGCCAAGTGTCTCAGAGGGCAATGCAAAAATAAGCCCATAAGTTTCTATTGGGTAACAATGGAATTACCCACTGTGTCCAAACTCCGGAATATTTTGCATTTACAGAGCTGTGTGCATATGCGAAATGCGGGCAAACCTCCAGAAAAAAGTGCATTTTCCTAGGTTTGACCACAAAATGCCGCTGGATGCATCCTGCCCCAGATGAGGGAGCACCATTAAATATTTTGTTGTACCGCTATGCTTGGTAAGTCAACGCAGAGAAATCCAATCACCAATGCGTCATTTCAAAAATGATGCATAACCAGGAAGTGGTTAAATAGAATATGCATTCTATTACATCATTTTTAACTTATTAGATCATAGCAAGTACTGTTAAAGCCTGCTAGATCAATTGTTTTATTAATAAAAAATAATTCTATAGGTCACAGGCACAAGGTGATGAAATATTCACACCGTGTCTCTAGCTGCTGACCCAATGAGAATTTATGATGAAACGTAGTTACAGCCACCTCTATGCTCCTCACCGTACGCCACACAAGCATGCTGTAAGCAAAACCAGCGACGGTATGAATCATTTACAGCCTTCCTACAGCATAAAACAAATAGCAAGAATTTTCAAGTACACAGATAAACAGGAAATTAAACAGACAAATGAGCACCATGAAATGAGGTGAAATTACAAAATGCCCTTGCAATACCGTAGACAGAGATGAAACATGCGTGTGTGAATTTATTTATATCTCAGTGCCGTATAGCGTTGGGAGATTGGTTTTATTTATGTTTGAGGAGATATTATTTGCCATTATTAGTACCTGTTCAATCTCCGAGCCTCTATAAAATGGATAGAAAATAGGAAAGAATGATGAGAGAATTATCATAGCATACACTAGGCCTGGAGGAGAACAGGAACCATAAAGAGCGGTGTTCATTTTACGGAGGACTTCAATCATCGGCGCGCGATGTTTATTGGCAAGCAGACATTCGGCATTAGTTACGACATTACAGTGTAAAACATTTCTGTAATCTGCTGTGTATAATAAATGCATTCCTCTGGGATTCACGCTCCCTCATATTGTTTCAATCGACTCGCCCTACAGTAGTTATTCAATCAGCATCTGAATCATCTAAGTATAAATAAAATATCCAGATTCATATAAGCAAATACTTGAGAGCTACGGCAAGGTCAGGGCATCACTTAGAGAGAGATCTATAGCAGATTACAATACTCCCATATTCCCCCTCACCTTGCTGCACAATTCATGTCTCAACAATAAAGACCACACATTGATATAATAAATAACCTTGCATTCTGTTCTGCATTGCATCTACCTCTTATCTGCGCTGTTTGTTTGCCATTACGGAGCAGTAGATTGCAAAATATAAAACAGTAATTGCCATAATAGCTATATACTGTACTTGTTCTTTTATACATACTGTACATACATATAGGGTCGGTCTGGCCCACAGGGGTACCGGGGAAACCACCGGTAGACCCCACTGCCTGAGGGCCCACTCCTTCCTCTAGGGCTCAGGTTCCAGACTGTGCACTTGTATTATACATGGTAGGTATGTTGCATTGCACTGCACTAAACTATTGTGTATTTCAAGCCTATGTGGAGGCTGGCCACACCCCCTTTGTAGGCTGGCCACACCCCTAAGTACGGGCCATTATAACTGCATTCCCCTTCATGCCCCAGTCCGACACTGCATACATACATACATACGTACATACATACACACATACAGCATACTTGACGATTTTATGGTTGCTCCCTCCAGCACAACAGGAACAGGGGGGAAGTCTAGGGGTGTGGAGATGTGATCGCATCATCGCGGCCCTGCGCCCCACTATACAATGTCGGCTACGATGAAAAGTCCTGGGCCCCTTCTCTGAAAGAGTCCAGAACTCCAGTCCTCGCAGTCCCCCCCGATGGCTGCCCTGGATGTATATATACATATTTATTCCTATACACACACACACACACACACACACACACACACACACACACACACACACACACACATTTTATGAAGCATGCATACTTCAAAACCTAGGTTACGCAAGTACATGGTAATGTAGGGCCATGTGCATTTCATTTGTCACTAAAGAGGCGTAATTGGGCTGTTATGAGGCATATTCAGGTGGGCACAGGCTAGGGCTAATGCAAGAGAAGCCCTAATAATGTTGACTGGTATCAAATCAAGTGTATAGATAGGGGAGTCTGCTTGCAAAGATGGGCACAACTCTGTATACAGGGGAGTATACCCATTTATTTCCCTGCATCTATACCTGATTTGGGTTCAACTCAGCATCAAGTCTTAAATGTGCACCATGGTCAAGCATGAGACATGGGGGGGTCATTCCGAGTTGATCGCACGTAGCAACTTTTTGCTGCTCGTGCGATCAACCTGACGCTGCCTATGAGGGAGTGTATTTTAGTATAGCAAGACCGTGAACGCTTGTGCAGCCCTGCTATGCTAAAAAAGTTTCACGTAAAACAAGACCAGCCCTATACCTACTTACCATTTGCGACGGATCCAGCGATGCAGGTCCCGGATTTGACGTCAGACATCCGCCCTCAAAACGCCTGGACACGCCTGAGTCCGCTGGACCACTCCCAGAAAACGGTCAGTTGATGCCCCGACACGCCTTCTTCCTGTCAATCGTCTTGCGGTCGCCGCTTCCGGCGTCGTTGCCCGGCGACGGCAATGATGCGAATGTACAATGTGCACACCGCACAAGCGCAGTTACGACCCAATGGCACTGCTGCGAAGAAGTGCAGCGTGCGATCGGGTCGGAATGACCCCCCATGGTACTGATGAACAGTTGATTGTGAAAATAATAATATGCCAAGCCACGCCCTCACTCATTTCTATGGGGTCTATTCATGAAGCAGTGTAAAGTGTGGAGAAGTGAACCAGTGGATAAGCTGCCCATGGCAACCAATCAGCACTGAAGTGACATTTATAATTTGCATACTATACAATTGTACAAAGCAGCTGATTAGTTGCCATGGGCAACTTCTCCACAGGCCCACTTCTCCACTCTTTTCACTGCTTCATTAATAGACCCCTATATCTCTAACCACCCTGACTCATTTGAGTATGCTGAGCCACACCCATGCTGCATTTCAATATGCCAAGCCGCACCTGACTCTTTTTATCACATGCAAGGGCGTAGCTACCATAGGTGCAGGGTGCAGGGAGTGAAGCTGCTATTGGGCCCAGAGCTGAGAGGGGCCCACTTTCCCTGTCAAAGTTACATGTGTTATATTCATTTTTCGCCCTTGGGTGGTACGTAGGGGTCTTTTCAAGCTTTTTCCTTGGGGTCTGCAACTATCTAGATATGTGCCTTGACTTGCTCATTGTAGTGTGGTATAAAATGAACTGGAGGGCATTTTTGGATATTATACAATATGAACTGGGGCACTGTAATGAGGCACAATATGAACAGGGAGCCCTATATATCATAATGTGAATTGGGGGTACTGTGCGGCATAAAATGAAATGTGACATAGGGGGAACTTAAGCACTACTACGATTCATAAAAGAAACTAGGGCACTACTATGGGGCATAACATTAAATAAGGCTCTACTATGATTCAGAAAATGAACTAGGGCACTATTATAGGTATAATATTAACAACTGCTGCAGAGAAGTGTCTCTCTAGAAGCATTGGGACGGGGGCCCCTTCAAAATGTTGCAATAGGGCCCACAAAGATCTGGCTACGCCCCTGATCACAGGCTGACTTTTTTTAAAGGTTCAGCACTAGACACAAAAATGACAATTAGTGTAGGAATATCGGCCCTCATTCCGAGTCGTTCGCTCGGTAATTTTCTTCGCATCGCAGTGAAATTCCGCTTAGTACGCATGCGCAATATTCGCACTGCGACTGCGCCAAGTAATTTTACAATGAAGATAGTATTTTTACTCACTAATTTTTCTTCGCTCCGGCGATCGTAGTGTGATTGACAGGAAATGGGTGTTACTGGGCGGAAACACGGCGTTTTAGGGGCGTGTGGATAAAAACGCTACCGTTTCCGGAAAAAACGCAGGAGTGGCCGGAGAAACGGGGGAGTGTCTGGGCGAACGCTGGGTGTGTTTATGACGTCAAACCAGGAACGACAAGCACTGAACTGAACGCAGATGCCGAGTAAGTCTGAAGCTACTCTGAAACTGCTAAGTAGTTTGTAATCGCAATATTGCGAATACATCGGTCGCAATTTTAAGAAGCTAAGATACACTCCCAGTAGGCGTAGGCTTAGCGTGAGCAACTCTGCTAAATTCGCCTTGCGAGCGATCAACTCGGAATGAGGGCCTTCAAACAATAAGAGTGTATCCAAAATCTCCAATAGGAAAAATCACATCACAGCCAAGTAGGTGTTTGTGTAGAGCAGGGCTGGCCAAACCAGTCCTCGAGATCTACCAACAGTACACATTTTCCAGATCACCTAGCTGGTGCACAGGTGTAGTCATTACTAATTAAGATGTGCTGCATTCATTCCTAACTGACAATTCTACAGATCTCCAGGAGGCCTGGAAAACATAAACTGTTGGTAGATCTCGAGGACCGGTTTGGCCAGCCCTGGTGTAGAGGCTACTAAAATATATATTTTATATATAACTTATGTCATTTCATCAGGGTTTATTTGGAAATCTTGTGTATTAATAAGAATAATGCAGCCCCCACTGTACCTTACTAGTCAACTGGGAGACATGTTACTTATATAGAAGCACTTTGTTTGCTTTGTCATATAATTCCTTTGTGCATTATAGGAGGAGGGCTGCCATCAAAAAATTGTGCGGCCCGAGACTGATAAAATAGTCAGGCCCACCACATACATCCGCAGCCTTTTACCTCCTCCTGTGTCCCTCCAGCAAACTTTAACCTCCTCGTGTCCCACTCCCTCCAGCAGTCTCTCACCTCCCCCTGGCCGTCCAGCAGCTTCTTACCTCCCCCTGGCCGTCCAGCAGCCTCTTACCTTCCCCTGTCCGTCCAGTAGCCTCTTACCTCTCCCTGTTTGTTCTGCAGCCTCTCACCTGTTCCTGTCTGTCCAGCAGAATCCCAACTTTCCCTGTGTCCGACCAGCAGGTATGGATTTAGCGCAAGACTGCCATGAAGAGACAGCACAGCTGCAGCCACACCTGATTGGCTGCAAGTCCGAGAGCCCAGATTAGCTTGCGTCCAGCATCATATTTGAAATGCCGCTGGTGCTGTCTCTCCATGGCTGGTTCCAAATCCACACCACTTCCACTCAGATCACCTTCTCTATCCGGGCCTGGGACTCCAGTCCCAGCAGTCCCCCCCCCCCTTCCCCCCGATGGCGGCCCTGCTCGTGCGAATGTAATGGTAGTGTTGTGAGCATGTAGCTCGGTAGAAATGGAGAAGGGACAGGATTTTCGGTTGGATCTTTTGAAAACCGCTTGTAATGAGTGTAAGTGCCATAATTAATTATGCCAGTTCCATTTGCGGTTCAGTAAATAAGTGGGCAGCGTGACACACACCCATAATGATGGACGGATATTCGTATAGGCCACAGGTTCTCAAACTCGGTCCTCAGGACCCCACACAGTGCATGTTTTGCAGGTCTCCTCACAGACCACAAGTGAAATAATTAGCTCCACCTGCGGACCTTTTAAAATGTGTCAGTGAGTATTTAATACACCTGTGTGCACTTGCTGGGTTACCTGCAAAACATGCACTGTGTGGGGGTCCTGAGGACCGAGTTTGAGAACCATTGGTATAGGCGGATAGATATTTGCATTGTACTAAAGTAGTAAATCTGGAATCCATGGAAGTCTGCATATGCCAGCACTTTACGCTAGAGATGAGCGCCTGAAATTTTTCGGGTTTTGTGTTTTGGTTTTGGGTTCGGTTCCGCGGCCGTGTTTTGGGTTCGAACGCGTTTTGGCAAAACCTCACCGAATTATTTTTGTCGGATTCGGGTGTGTTTTGGATTCGGGTGTTTTTTTCCAAAAACACTAAAAAACAGCTTAAATCATAGAATTTGGGGGTCATTTTGATCCCAAAGTATTATTAACCTCAAAAACCATAATTTACACTCATTTTCAGTCTATTCTGAATACCTCACACCTCACAATATTATTTTTAGTCCTAAAATTTGCACCGAGGTCGCTGTGTGAGTAAGATAAGCGACCCTAGTGGCCGACACAAACACCGGGCCCATCTAGGAGTGGCACTGCAGTGTCACGCAGGATGTCCCTTCCAAAAAACCCTCCCCAAACAGCACATGACGCAAAGAAAAAAAGAGGCGCAATGAGGTAGCTGTGTGAGTAAGATTAGCGACCCTAGTGGCCGACACAAACACCGGGCCCATCTAGGAGTGGCACTGCAGTGTCACGCAGGATGGCCCTTCCAAAAAACCCTCCCCAAACAGCACATGACGCAAAGAAAAAAAGAGGCGCAATGAGGTAGCTGACTGTGTGAGTAAGATTAGCGACCCTAGTGGCCGACACAAACACCGGGCCCATCTAGGAGTGGCACTGCAGTATGTATGTATAAAGAAAGAAAAAAAAACCACGGTTAGGTGGTATATACAATTATGGACGGGCTGCCGAGTGCCGACACAGAGGTAGCCACAGCCGTGAACTACCGCACTGTACTGTGTCTGCTGCTAATATATAGACTGGTTGATAAAGAGATAGTATACTCGTAACTAGTATGTATGTATAAAGAAAGAAAAAAAAACCACGGTTAGGTCACTGGTATATACAATTATGGACGGGCTGCCGAGTGCCGACACAGAGGTAGCCACAGCCGTGAACTACCGCACTGTACACTGGTTGATAAAGAGATAGTAGTATACTCGTAACAACTAGTATGACGACGGTATAAAGAATGAAAAAAAAAACACGGTTAGGTGGTATATAATACAATTATGGTTGGACGGACTGCCTGCCGAGTGCCGACACAGAGGTAGCCACAGCCGTGAACTACCGCACTGTACACTGGTTGATAAAGAGATAGTAGTATACTCGTAACAACTAGTATGACGACGGTATAAAGAACGAAAAAAAAACCACGGTTAGGTGGTATATATTATAATACAATTATGGATGGACGGACTGCCTGCCGAGTTCCGACACAGAGGTAGCCACAGCCGTGAACTACCGCACTGTACACTGGTTGATAAAGAGATAGTAGTATACTCGTAACAACTAGTATGACGACGGTATAAAGAACGAAAAAAAAACCACGGTTAGGTGGTATATATTATAATACAATTATGGATGGACGGACTGCCTGCCGAGTTCCGACACAGAGGTAGCCACAGCCGTGAACTACCGCACTGTACACTGGTTGATAAAGAGATAGTAGTATACTCGTAACAACTAGTATGACTGACTATGACGGTATAAAGAATGAAAAAAAAACCACGGTTAGGTGGTATATATTATAATAATACAATTATGGATGGACGGACTGCCTGCCGAGTTCCGACACAGAGGTAGCCACAGCCGTGAACTACCGCACTGTACACTGGTTGATAAAGAGATAGTAGTATACTCGTAACAACTAGTATGACTGACTATGACGGTATAAAGAATGAAAAAAAAACCACGGTTAGGTGGTATATATTATAATACAATTATGGATGGACGGACTGCCTGCCGACTGCCGACACAGAGGTAGCCACAGCCGTGAACTACCGCACTGTACACTGGTTGATAAAGAGATAGTAGTATACTCGTAACAACTAGTATGACACTATGACGGTATAAAGAATGAAAAAAAAACCACGGTTAGGTGGTATATATTATAATACAATTATGGATGGACGGACTGCCTGCCGACTGCCGACACAGAGGTAGCCACAGCCGTGAACTACCGCACTGTACACTGGTTGATAAAGAGATAGTAGTATACTCGTAACAACTAGTATGACACTATGACGGTATAAAGAATGAAAAAAAAACCACGGTTAGGTGGTATATATTATAATACAATTATGGATGGACGGACTGCCTGCCGACTGCCGACACAGAGGTAGCCACAGCCGTGAACTACCGCACTGTACACTGGTTGATAAAGAGATAGTAGTATACTCGTAACAACTAGTATGACTGACTATGACGGTATAAAGAATGAAAAAAAAACCACGGTTAGGTGGTATATATTATAATAATACAATCATGGATGGACGGACTGCCTGCCGAGTTCCGACACAGAGGTAGCCACAGCCGTGAACTACCGCACTGTACACTGGTTGATAAAGAGATAGTAGTATACTCGTAACAACTAGTATGACTATGACGACGGTATAAAGAAAGAAAAAAAAATACCACGGTTAGGTGGTATATAATTATACAATTATGGATGGACGGACTGCCTGCCGAGTGCCGACTGCCGACACAGAGGTAGCCACAGCCGTGAACTACCGCACTGTACTGTGTCTGCTGCTAATATAGACTGGTTGATAAAGAGATAGTATACAACAATATACTACTATACTGGTGGTCAGGCACTGGTCACCACTAGTCACACTGGCAGTGGCACTCCTGCAGCAAAAGTGTGCACTGTTTAATTTTAAATTAATATAATATTATGTACTCCTGGCTCCTGCTATAACAACCTGCAGTGCTCCCCAGTCTCCCCCACAATTATTATAAGCTTTTATACATTGATGTGCAGCACACTGGGCTGAGCTGAGTGCACACAGACTGAGTCACACTGTGTGACTGCTGTGTATCGTTTTTTTCAGGCAGAGAACGGATATAGCAGAGAACGGATATATTAAATAAAAGTTAACTTAACAACAACTGCACTGGTCACTGTGGTAAACTCTGTCTGCACAATCTCTCTCTCTCTCTCTCTCTTCTAATCTATTCTAATGGAGAGGACGCCAGCCACGTCCTCTCCCTATCAATCTCAATGCACGTGTGAAAATGGCGGCGACGCGCGGCTCCTTATATAGAATCCGAGTCTCGCGAGAATCCGACAGCGTCATGATGACGTTCGGGCGCGCTCGGGTTAACCGAGCAAGGCGGGAAGATCCGAGTCGCTCGGACCCGTGAAAAAAAAAGTGAAGTTCGTGCGGGTTCGGATTCAAAGAAACCGAACCCGCTCATCTCTACTTTACGCTCAACTTATTGCAAGTAATTACGGAAGGGAAAACCTTGCATGTATTTGCTAACACTTCTGGGGATTGTGAGCAAAAATGAGTAAGGATAATCTGCAAGGATATAGGGCCAGATGCATCATCGCTTGAAAAGTGATAAAATGGAGAGTGAAAAAGTACCGGCCAATCAGCTCCTAACTGCCATTTTTCAAACACAGCATGTGACATGGCAGTTAGGACCTGATTGGCTGTTACTTTTTCACTCTCCATTTTATCACTTTCCAAGTGATGCTGCATCTAGCCGATAGTTGCATACAAGGGTCCAAGAAAACCTCATCAAGAACTTAACTGCCCCTTATTATCTTTATAATTTAGAGCAAGGTTACTGTACAGTTCTTGTCCTGTATATACTGTAAGTGAGCACCTGACTAAAATGCATATCTGAAAATATATCTCGTCTTGTCACATAAGATAATTGTCTTCTATAATAATAGGATCATTTATTATTTCAGTGGTGAATAGTGGGATTATTATTATTAGGAGTTCTTTATAAATCACATTCTCCCTTGGTTCTGGGTTTGTCAAACACTGCATCTCAAGGGAACTCATTATTTAGGGATTAAACCGTTGTTGCTTCTTGAGAGGAATGAATTGTTTTAATCTCTTTTGAGAGGTGCTGTATGCACTTTGGGCTGATGCCACACATGGAAATTAGCCTGTGCTTTCTACAAGACGCCATCTTGTCTGACTGATGTAAAAGACCTGCTTATAAAACCGGGCACAGATGGTCAGCAATGCCTTATTTTGAATGAATGCATCTTCTTTCTGGACAATCTTCAGTCAAGGCAAAGAGATAAACTAAGAAACAGTATATCTGAAAGATGAATTTCACACTGTCTACTAAAAGGTACAAATTAGCCTCAGTAGTGCAACTGGTCCTTGCACCTACGTATACTGTATTTTAGCAAATCTGCTTAGTTTTATTCAATGTGTTATTGAGGGCTGTTGGTAAGTTGGGGTGGTCTTCTGTATGCCGAATGTCGGGATCCCGGCGCACAGTATACCGGCGGCGGAATCCCGACACCCGGCATACCGACAACTATTCTCCCTCGTGGGGGTCCACGACCCCCCTGGAGGGAGAATAAATTAGTGTGGCGCGCGTAGCGTGCCACCGTGCCCGCAAGGGGCTCCTTTGCGCTCGCCACGCTGTCGGTATGCCGGCGGTCGGGCTCCCGGCTCCCGAGCGCCGGCATACCGTACGACACCCGGTAAGTTGGTTGTCCTTGTTGAGTGTGGTCTAGGAGCATGAATTTTGCACCAACAAACCAAAAAAAAAAATAGATTTTTTTAAGCAATAGACCGATAGCGTGCATATAGGGCCTAATTCAGACCTGATCACTAGCAGGCGATTTTTGCACTGCTGCAAACAGATAGTCGCCACCCACAGGGGAGTGTATTTTAGATGTGCAAGTGTGCGAACGCATGTGTAGCAGAGCTGTACAAACAGATCTTGTGCAGTCTCTGAGTAGCCCAGGACTTACTCAGCCGCTGCAAATACTTCAGCCTGTCCGAGACTGGAATTGATGTCAGGAACCCTCCTTGCAAACGCATGGACACGCCTGCGTTTTTCCAACCCCTCCCAGAAAACGGTCAGTTGCCACCCACAAACGCCCTCTTCCTGTCAGTCTCCTTGCGAACGCCCGTGCGAATGGATTCTTTGCACAAACCCATCGCTGAGCGGTGATTCGCTTTGTACCCGTGCAATGCGCCTGCGCATTGCAGTGCATATGCATGCGCAGTTTAGACCTGATCGGCCGCTGTACGAAAACGCAGCCTAGCGATCAGGTCTGAAATACCCCCATAGGGAGTCATTCCCTGTTTAGTGGGGGAGCCATAGAGCATTTTCTGCTCACGCAATTACAAATATTTAACTTTTGGAGAAATTATTACTGCAAAGACATGGGGCAGGATGTAATGGCGCCCGAGTTTGGCGACTGTGCTGGATGCTGGCCGAACTTGGATGGTTTTTCAAAAGAGCAATCACTTACAAGTAGTGATGTGCACCGGAAATTTTTTGGGTTTTGTGTTTTGGTTTTGGATTCGGTTCCGAGGCCGTGTTTTGGATTCGGACGCGTTTTGGCAAAACCTCCCTGAAAATTTTTTGTCGGATTCGGGTGTGTTTTGGATTCGGGTGTTTTTTTACAAAAACCCCTCAAAAACAGCTTAAATCATAGAATTTGGGGGTCATTTTGATCCCATAGTATTATTAACCTCAATAACAATAATTTCCACTCATTTTCAGTCTATTCTGAACACCTCACACATCACAATATTATTTTTAGTCCTAAAATTTGCACCGAGGTCGCTGGATGACTAAGCTAAGCGACCCAAGTGGCCGACACAAACACCTGGCCCATCTAGGAGTGGTACTGCAGTGTCAGACAGGATGGCACTTCAAAAAAATAGTCCCCAAACAGCACATGATGCAAAGAAAAAAAGAGGTCCACCAAGATCGCTGGATGGCTAAGCTAAGCGACACAAGTGGCCGACACAAACACCTGGCCCATCTAGGAGTGGCACTGCAGTGTCAGACGGGATGTCAGATTTAAAAAAATAGTCCCCAAACAGCACATGATGCAAAGAAAAAAAGAGGTCCACCAAGATCGCTGGATGGCTAAGCTAAGCGACACAAGTGGCCGACACAAACACCTGGCCCATCTAGGAGTGGCACTGCAGTGTCAGGCAGGATGGCACTTCAAAAAAATAGTCCCCAAACAGCACATGATGCAAAGAAAAATGAAAGAAAAAAGAGGTGCAACATGGAATTGTCCTTGGGCCCTCCCACCCACCCTTATGTTGTATAAACTAAACAGGACATGCACACTTTAACGAACCCATCATTTCAGCGACAGGGTCTGCCACACGACTGTGACTGAAATGACTGGTTGGTTTGGGCCCCCACCAAAAAAGAAGCAATCAATCTCTCCTTGCACAAACTGGCTCTACAGAGGCAAGATGTCCACCTCCTCCTCATCGTTCGATTCCTCACCCCTTTCACTGTGTACATCCCCCTCCTCACAGATTATTAATTCGTCCCCACTGGAATCCACCATCTCAGGTCCCTGTGTACTTTCTGGAGGCAATTGCTGGTGAATGTCTCCACGGAGGAATTGATTATAATTCATTTTGATAAACATCATCTTCTACACATTTTCTGGAAGTAACCTCGTACGCCGATTGCTGACAAGGTGAGCGGCTGCACTAAACACTCTTTCGGAGTACACACTGGAGGGGGGGCAACTTAGGTAAAATAAAGCCAGTTTGTGCAAGGGCCTCCAAATTGCCTCTTTTCCTGCCAGTATACGTACGGACTGTCTGACGTGCCAACTTGGATGCGGTCACTCATATAATCCTCCACCATTCTTTCAATGGTGACAGAATCATTTGCAGTGACAGTAGATGACATGTCAGTAATCGTTGGCAGGTCCTTCAGTCCGGACCAGATGTCAGCACTCGCTCCAGACTGCCCTGCATCACCGCCAGCGGGTGGGCTCGGAATTCTGAGCCTTTTCCTCGCAGCCCCAGTTGCGGGAGAATGTGAAGGAGGAGCTGTTGACGGGTCACGTTCCGCTTGACTTGACAATTTTCTCACCAGCAGGTCTTTGAACCTCTGCAGACTTGTGTCTGCTGGAAAGAGAGATACAACGTAGGTTTTAAATCTAGGATCGAGCACGGTGGCCAAAATGTAGTGCTCTGATTTCAACAGATTGACCACCCGTGAATTCTGGTTAAGCGAATTAAGGGCTCCATCCACAAGTCCCACATGCCTAGCGGAATCGCTCTGTTTTAGCTCCTCCTTCAATGTCTCCAGCTTCTTCTGCAAAAGCCTGATGAGGGGAATGACCTGACTCAGGCTGGCAGTGTCTGAACTGACTTCACGTGTGGCAAGTTCAAAGGGTTGCAGAACCTTGCACAACGTTGAAATCATTCTCCACTGCGCTTGAGTCAGGTGCATTCCCCCTCCTTTGCCTATATCGTAGGCAGATGTATAGGCTTGAATGGTCTTTTGCTGCTCCTCCATCCTCTGAAGCATATAGAGGGTTGAATTCCACCTCGTTACCACCTCTTGATTCAGATGATGGCAGGGCAGGTTCAGGAGTGTTTGCTGGTGCTCCAGTCTTCGGCATGCGGTGGCTGAATGCCGAAAGTGGCCCACAATTCTTCGGGCTACCGATAGCATCTCTTGCACGCCCCTGTCGTTTTTTAAATAATTCTGCACCACCAAATTCAATGTATGTGCAAAACATGGGACTTGCTGGAATTTGCCCAGATGTAATGCACGCACAATATTGCTGGCGTTGTCCGATGTCACAAATCCCCAGGAGAGTCCAATTGGGGTAAGCCATTCTGCGATGATGTTCCTCAGTTTCCGTAAGAGGTTGTCAGCTGTGTGCCTCTTATGGAAAGCGTTGATACAAAGCGTAGCCTGCCTAGGAACGAGTTGGTGTTTGTGAGATGCTGCTACTGGTGCCGCTGCTGCTGTTCTTGCTGCGGGAGGCAATACATCTACCCAGTGGGCTGTCACAGTCATATAGTCCTGAGTCTGCCCTGCTCCACTTGTCCACATGTCCGTGGTTAAGTGGACATTGGGTACAACTGCATTTTTTAGGACACTGGTGACTCTTTTTCTGAGGTCTGTGTACATTTTCGGTATCGCCTGCCTAGAGAAATGGAACCTAGATGGTATTTGGTACCGGGGACGCAGTACCTCAATCAAGTCTCTAGTTCCCTGTGAATTAACGGTGGATACCGGAAACACGTTTCTCACCACCCAGGCTGCCAAGGCCTGAGTTATCCGCTTTGCAGCAGGATGACTGCTGTGATATTTCATCTTCCTTGCAAAGGACTGTTGGACAGTCAATTGCTTACTGGAAGTAGTACAAGTGGTCTTCCAACTTCCCCTCTGGGATGATGATCGACTCCCAGCAGCTACAACAGCAGCGCCAGCAGCAGTAGGCGTTACACTCAAGGATGGCATCGGAGGAATCCCAGGCAGGAGAGGACTTGTCAGACTTGACAGTGACATGGCCTGCAGGACTATTTGCTTTCCTGTCTAAGGAGGAAATTGACACTGAGGGAGTTGGTGGTGTGGTTTGCAGGAGCTTGGTTACAAGAGGAAGGGATTTAGTGGGCAGTGGACTGCTTCCGCTGTCATCCAAAGTTTTTGAACTTGTCACTGACTTCTGATGAATGCGGTCCAGGTGAAGTATAAGGGAGGATGTTCCTAGGTGGTTAACATCCTTACCCCTGCTTATTACAGATTGACAAAGGCAACACACACCAGTTGTCCGCATTTCTGTTGAAATAATTCCACACCGAAGAGGTGATTTTTTTGTATTTTGACCAGGCATGTCAATGGCCATATTCGTCCCACGGACAACAGGTGTCTGCCCGGGTGCCTGACTTAAACAAACCACCTCACCATCAGAATCCTCCTTGTCAATTTCCTCCCGAGCACCAGCAACACCCATATCCTCATCCTGGTATACTTCAACAGTGACATCTTCAATTTGACTATCAGGAACTGGACTGCTGGTGCTCCCTCCAGCACTTGGAGGGGGTGTGCAAATGGTGGAAGGCACAACCTCTTCCCGTCCAGTGTTGGGAAGGTCAGGCATCGCAACCTCAGGTGAAGCTGAACCACTAGCCTTGAACATAGGCCAGGGCCTCAGCCGTTACTTGCCACTCCGTGTCGTAAATGGCACATTCGCAAGTTTACGCTTCTCCTCAGACGATTTTTATTTAGATTTTTGGGTCATTTTACTGAGCTTTATTTTTTTGGATTTGACATGCTCTCTACTATGACATTGGGCATCGGCCTTGGCAGACGACGTTGATGGCATTTCATCGTCTCGGCCATGACTAGTGGCAGCAGCTTCAGCACGAGGTGGAAGTGGATCTTGATCTTTCCCTATTTTACCCTCCACATTTTTGTTCTCCATTTTTTAATGTGTGGAATTATATGCCAGTAATATATCAATAGCAATGGCCTACTACTATATATACTGCGCACAACTGAAATGCACCACAGGTATGGATGGATAGTATACTTGACGACACAGAGGTAGGTAGAGCAGTGGCCTACTGTACCGTACTGCTATATAGTATATACTGGTGGTCAGCAAACGGTGCAAAACTGAAATGCACCACAGGTATGGATGGATAGTATACTTGACGACACAGAGGTAGGTAGAGCAGTGGCCTACTGTACCGTACTGCTATATATTATATACTGGTGGACAGCAAATTGTGCAAAACTGAAATGCACCACAGGTATGGATAGATAGTATACTTGACGACACAGAGGTAGGTAGAGCAGTGGCCTACTGTACCGTACTGCTATATAGTATATATATACTGGTGGTTAGGAAACTGTGCAAAACTGAAATGCACCACAGGTATGGATGGATAGTATACTTGACGACACAGAGGTAGGTAGAGCAGTTGCCTACTGTACCGTACTGCTATATATTATATACTGGTGGACAGCAAACTGTGCAAAACTGAAATGCACCACAGGTATGGATGGATAGTATACTTGACGACACAGAGGTAGGTTGAGCAGTGGCCTACTGTACCGTACTGCTATTTAGTATATACTGGTGGCCAGCAAACTGTGCAAAACTGAAATGCACCACAGGTTTGGATGGATAGTATACTTGACGACACAGAGGTAGGTAGAGCAGTGGCCTACTGTACCGTACTGCTATATAGTATATACTGGTGGTCAGCAAACTGTGCAAAACTGAAATGCACCACAGGTATGGATGGATAGTATACTTGATGACACAGAGGTAGGTAGAGCTGTGGCCTACTGTACCGTACTGCTATATAGTATATACTGGTGGTCAGCAAACTGTGCAAAACTGAAATGCATCACAGGTATGGATGGATAGTATACTTGATGACACAGAGGTAGGTAGAGCAGTGGCCTTCTGTACCGTACTGCTATATAGTATATACTGGTGGTCAGCAAACTGTGCAAAACTGAAATGCATCACAGGTATGGATGGATAGTATACTTGATGACACAGAGGTAGGTAGAGCAGTGGCCTTCTGTACCGTACTGCTATATAGTATATACTGGTGGTCAGCATACTGTGCAAAACTGAAATGCACCACAGATATGGATGGATAGTATACTTGACGACACAGAGGTAGGTAGAGCAGTGGACTACTGTACCGTACTGCTATATATATAGTTATACTGGTGGTCAGCAAAATTCTGCACTGTCCTCCTACTATATACTACAATGCAGCACAGATATGGAGCGTTTTTCAGGCAGAGAACGTATAATACTGGTGGTCACTGGTCAGCAAAACTCTGCACTGTCCTCCTACTATATAATACTGCTGGTCCCCAGTCCCCACAATAAAGCAATTAGGACACTGAGCACAGATATTTGCAGCACACTGAGCACAGATATGGAGCATTTTTCAGGCAGAGAACGTAGATATTTGCACTTGCAGCACACTGAGCACAGATATTTGCAGCACACTGAGCACAGATATTTGCAGCACAATTTGCAGCCCACTGAACATAGAAACTGAGAGGACGCCAGCCACATCCTGTCACGATCATCTCCAATGCACGAGTGAAAAATGGCGGCGACGCGCGGCTCCTTATATAGAATACGAATCTCGCGAGAATCCGACCGCGGGATGATGACGTTCGGGCGCGCTCGGGTTAACCGAGCAAGGCGGGAGGATCTGAGTTGCTCGGACCCGTGAAAAAAAAGGTGAAGTTCGGGCGGGTTCGGATCCCGAGGATCCGAACCCGCTCATCACTACTTACAAGGTAAAACCATGCTTTGTAAGTGATTGCCCCTTTAAGAAAACAACCAGGTTCGGCCGGCATCCCGCATGGCTGCCGAACTCGAGTGGCATTATATCCGGACCATGATGTCTATTTCTGAGGGCTAAAACCATGGGGTATATTTACTAAAGTCACGAGTTGGTGTTTTTTCTTCAAAGGGTCATCTCGGGTATTTACTAAACACAAATCTCGGCAGTGATAAGGGCATTCGTATTTTTTTTGAAGGCAAAGAAAAAAATATATGAATGAATACACCATCGGTCAAACACGCCTGTTACGCCTCGGTAATTTACTAAAAATTCGAATTCACAATCACTGCCGGCAATAGCCAAACACTGCCGTGAAAAAATACAAATCATAAAAAAAAGCAGTTTTAATATAGACCTGCTTTTTTTTACCGTGTTCTGATAGGCATGCACAGATCCGTGAGATCCGTGCATGTTTATCAGTGGGAAAGGGTGGGAAAGAGTTAAAAATCCTGAAAAAAAATTGTGTGGGGTCCCCCCTCCTAAGCATAACCAGCCTCGGGCTCTTTGAGCCGGTCCTGGTTGTAAAAATACGGGGGGGGGGGGGGGGAATTGACAGGGGTTCCCCCATATTTTAACAACCAGCACCGGGCTCTGCGCCTGGTCCTGGTGCAAATCATACGGGGGACAAAAGACGTAGGGGTCCCCCGTATTTTTAACACCAGCACCGGGCTCCACTAGTCAGAGAGATAATGCCACAGCCGGGGGACACTTTTATATTGGTCCCTGCGGCCCTGGCATTAAATCACCAACTAGTCACCCCTGGCCGGGGTACCCTGGAGGAGTGGGGACCCCTTAAATCAAGGGGTCCCCCCCTCCAGCCACCCAAGGGCCAGGGGTGAAGCCCAAGGCTGTCCCTCCCATCCTAGGGCGGCAGATGGGAGGCTGATAGCCTTGTGTGTAAAAAAAAGAATATTGTTTTTTGTAGCAGTACTACAAGTCCTAGCAAGCCTCCCCCGCAAGCTGGTACTTGAAGAACCACAAGTACCAGCATGCGGGGTAAAACGGGCCCGATGGTACCTGTAGTTCTACTACAAAAAAAATACCCAAATAAAAACAAAACACACACACCTTGATAGTACAATTTTATTAAACACACATGCACACTTACATTCATACATACTTACCTATGTTGACACGAAGCAGTCGGTCCTCTTCAGTAGAATCCCGGGATACCTGTAAATAAAAATTATACTCACAAAACATCCTGTGTAGATCAGTCCTCTTCTTTAAGTTTGTAATCCAGGGACTTGGCAAAATAAAAAAACGGATTACCCGAACCACGCACTGAAAGGGGATCCATGTTTACACATGGATCCCCTTTCCCCGACTGGCGGGACCCCCCGTGACTCCTGTCAATGAGGGTCCCTTCAGCCAATCAGCGAGCGCCACGTCATGGCATGCTCCTGATTGGCTGTGCGCTCCTGAGCTGTCAGTCAGGCTGCGCACTGTAGATACAATGTAGCGCATAGGCGCTCCATTGTATCCAATGGTGGGAAATTTGCGGTCTGCGGTAGACCGCAAGGTTAAGTGGGTCCAACCACAAGAGTGACCCCACTTAACTTCGCGGTCTGTAAGGGCGGAAGTTCTCTCCTGCCCACTTGTTTTGTCACGTCCAGGTCCTTTGCACGAAGGCAACATAGACACAACCGAAAGGGGATCCATTTGTAAACATGGATCCCCTTTCAGTGCGTGGTTCGGGTAATCCGTTTTTTTATTTTGCCAAGTACCTGGATTACAAACTTAAAGAAGAGGACCGATCTACACAGGATTTTTTATGAGTATAATTTTTATTTACAGGTACCCCGGGATTCTACTGGAGAAGAGGACCGACTGCTTTGTGTCAACATAGGTAAGTATGTATGAATTTAAGTGTGCATGTGTGTTTAATAAAATTGTACTATCAAGGTGTGTGTGTTTTGTTTTTATTTGGGTATTTTTTTGTAGTAGAACTACAGGTACCATCGGACCCGTTTTCCCTCGCATGCTGGTACTTGTGGTTCTCCAAGTACCAGCTTACGGGGGAGGCTTGCTGGGACTTGTAGTACTGCTACAAAAAACAATATTCTTTTTTTTACACACAAGGCTAGCAACCTCCCATCCGCCGCCCTTGGATGGGGGGGACAGCCTTGGGCTTCACCCCTGGCCCTTTGGTGGTTGGAGGGGGGACCCCTTGATTTAAGGGGTCCCCACTCCTCCAGGGTACCCCGGCCAGGGGTGACTAGTTGGTGATTTAATGCCAGGGCCGCAGGGACCAATATAAAAGTGTCCCCCGGCTGTGGCATTATCTCTCTGACTAGTGGAGCCCGGTGCTGGTGTTAAAAATACGGGGGACCCCTACGTCTTTTGTCCCCCATATTTTTTGCACCAGGACCAGGCGCAAAGCCCGGTGCTGGTTGTTAAAATATGGGGGAACCCCTGTCAATTTTTTCCCTGTATTTCTACAACCAGGACCGGCTAAAATAGCCCGAGGCTGGTTATGCTTAGGAGGGGGGACCCCACACAATTTTTTTCAGGATTTTTAACACTTTAAACACTTTTTTTAAGGTACACCATGAAGCCCTGCACGGATCTCACAGATCCGTCCGAGATTCATTGTGTTAATTTCGGCAGTGTTTTACTAATCACTCCCGTAAAACACTGGTCGAAATTACGAATGACATCAACATCGGAAAAAACGAAAATGCAGAATACGACAGCATAGTAAATGAGGCGTAAAAAATTCAAAAAGTTGCAAATTCACACATTCGATGTCATTCGTGTTTAATCTCCCTCCAAATCCCGACAATTAACGAATCTCAGTAAATATACCCCCATGACTGTTTCTGCATGGTTTAGTTGTTGGAGCTATTTAAGAAATGACTAGCAATACAGACCAGAGTCCCCAAAATTCTCAATGGAGACTACGGGGTCTATGGAGTGAGGCACTTGAACAAGCTCTGAAAACCCAAGCTTTCAGGCCTCAGTCACCAATAATGAAAAGCAAGACAGATTTGTTTATCTTTGACGTTGGACTAGGGACCACCAAATAAATTATATGATAGGTGTAGGGTATACTGGAAAAAACTTGCTAACCTTAAATAAGCGAGGGCTCTAATTTTAGGAAATTCTAATACACAATGTTTAAATTAAAGCCCTCAATTATTTATTGTTTTCATGTTTTTTTGGTATATCATGCGCCTATCATATAACTTTTTGGGGGGTCCCTAGTACAGCACCAAGAGTTAACATTTCTACAGTATCTTGCTGTATATTCGGGGACTATTTGGGAGTTCCTATTTGCCTGGGTGCAGGACACATACTGTACTCCATTTATCGCATTTTGGCTCTCACTCTAGAAGCATCAGTCAGAAACACTAACCCAATAATGAATGCCATCTGTAGATGTTATTAGTTGCTTTTTTCGTTGGAGAAGGATTTTGGGGGTCATTCCGAGTTGATCGCTCGCTAGTTACTTTTAGCAGCCATGCAAACGCATAGTTGCCGCCCATGGGGGAGTGTATTTTTGCTTTGTAGAAGTGCAAACGCCTGTGCAGCCGCGCGGCACCAAACACATTTTGTGCAGAACAAGACCAGCCCTGTAGTTACTTATTCTGTGTGATGATTGTTGCGATGAGTGACACGGTAATGACGTCAGACACCCGCCCAGCAAACGCCCGGCCATGCCTGCGTTTTTCCAAACACTCCCAGAAAACGGTCAGTTGCCACCCAGAAACTCCCACTTCCTGTCAATCTCCTTGCGTTCGGCTGTGCGATTGGAATTGTCACTAGAACCAGTGCAAAATGACAAAGGAATTCATACCTGTATGACGCGCGTGTGCATTGCGGTGCATACGCATATTAGCTGTTTTTTTCACTGATCGCTACGCAAGGAACAACGGCAGCTAGCGATCAACTCAGAATGACCCCCTTTGTGATCATAAATCCCAGCAGTATCTATGCTCCTCCCCTTTGTTCTATCACAACTGTGTTCTGCCCATTCGCAACCTGTTGCAGTGTAATGTTAGAGATCGCTATCACTTTACTAAAGACCTCTCTGCTGGGACAGCCTGTCTGGAAAGGGTATCATTGCTTAGCACTGCATTGTGCTTGCTACAAAATGAGAGATTACGGAGCTCACCTCCACCAATGATAAATGGACCCCATAATATGAAATATATTCTTAACATTCCATTGCATCATTATGTAAATTAGTTTTAATGAAAAATGTGACCCAAGCTAAATAGATGAATGTTCTAGATCTGGAGGGTATTGGTAAAGTGAAGTGATTACCATTGATGTGCCCTGTGATTATTGTTGGGCTGGATAGGTTGGTTTCATGTGTGAAAGAAGAATGTGTTTGCCAGCAAAGTGCCATTGAGCTTCAACTTCTAGGCTTGAACAGCCTTCAAAAGGCGCAAGTAGATGGTGCGGAAGTACCAGATGAAAAGCTCTACATCGGCAGCCACAGTTCATCAACAATGGACTTGGAATTGCAGCAATGTTACAGCATTTTATGAATTTCTCCTATGCCCTGCATTCAACCTGATAGACTTAGAGGGGTACATTGAGTGTGACACCTGGTTGGGTGACCACATAATCTCTTGAGATGCTTTAATGATACTTTAAGGTACAAATACAGGGCCTAATTCAGACCTGATGGCACCTCTGCAGAGGTTTGCAAAAGGATTGTCGCCGCCCAGCCAGAGTAAAAATCCGCCCCGTGCAAGCATGTGTATGCCGTGCAAAAAGCTTTGCATTCGCCAGTCAGCTGCAAATCTGTTCGCAACTTACTCACCATCTAATGATTTTCCCAGTCTGTGCGTAGCTAAGGACTTACTCCTACAGTGCGGGGGAAAAAAACACAGGTTGACCGGGCCGGAGCTGACGTCAGCTTGCGTACGCTTAGCAATAAAAAAAGACGCAGGATTTTTTTGCAGTTTGGCCTCGCGCCAGCGCATTACGATCCGTACGCATGTGCAGTCGTTTGATTATCGCCCACTGTGTGATTTCGCACAACAGCGATCAGGTCTGATTAAGGCCCAAAGTTCCAAAGGGAGGTTGAGTAACAGAACAAACACAGGGGGTATAACATGTTATAACATTTTTAAGCCCACTGTCATTTCAAGACTCTAATTACTAGCATACAGGGCCTGCAACAGAAATCTTGGGGCCCCATACAGTGATTCTTTGGGGCCCCCTCAGATTATATATAAGAATTTGCTGTGCTATGTAAGAGACTGTGTATAAATATATATATATATATATATATATATATATATTTATATATACAGGTTGAGTATCCCTTATCCAAAATTCAAAATCACACATTTTTGGTTCCCCTACTGAGATAATGACACATATATGTATATTATATTATATTATATATCTATATAATATATCTATATATACACATAATATATAATATATATGTCATTATCTCAGTGGGGGACCCACAAATATGGGATTTTGAATTTTGGATAAGGGATACTCAACCTATATTTATTTATTTATACAAATATATAATTCTGTATATCTCTCCTTCCTCCCCCACACACCCCACAGTCTGTCTCTCCGCAATGACTCCATGCTGCATTCCCAGCTCCCCCATCCCAAAGCCCTGTATCCCCTCACCAATCCACTCTTACCCCGGAGAGAGACTCACCAGTGCTGCACTTCCCAGTATCCAGACCCAAACACCACACAGCAGGTACCATGCAGCCCTCACCCCCACCAGAAGAGGCCAGCGCAGAGCAGAGGAATCCTGGCCAGGGGAGCTGCTGCCGTGTTCCGTAACTGCCTGCAACAGAGCTGGACCTGGAAGAGCAAGTGCACACTATGTGATAGAGGCTCCTGCACTCTGAGGCTGTGGCCACACCGCCTACATCTTGCTGCCCTATTTGGACAAGACAACTCACATCCCTGCGGGCACTAAGTGCTGTATCCTTGGGGCCCCAGTGATGCCTGGGGCCCGGTACAGGTGTCCCCTTTGACCCCCCCTGTAGCCGTCCGGGCCCTGCTAGCATAGGCTAACGTATATTTAATCCACGCCTGCTAGAGATCATGGCAACATGCGTTGAGTTTCATATTTAATAGAAGTGGGCTTTAAAATTACTTGTACCTGCTATGGGGGGGTCATTCTGAGTTGTTTGCTCGTTGCCGATTTTCGCTATGCTGCGATTTGTTGCAAAATGCGCATGCGCAAGGCCCGCAGGGCGCATGCGCTTAGTTATTTAACTAAAAACTTCGCAGTTTTGCTGTGGATCCTGCTGCGCTTTTCAGTCACACTGCTGATCGGTGAATGATTGACAGGAAAATAAGAATTTACTCACCGGTAATTCTATTTCTCGTAGTCCGTAGTGGATGCTGGGAACTCCGTAAGGACCATGGGGAATAGACGGGCTCCGCAGGAGACTGGGCACTCTAAAAGAAAGATTAGGTACTATCTGGTGTGCACTGGCTCCTCCCTCTATGCCCCTCCTCCAGACCTCAGTTAGGGAAACTGTGCCCGGAAGAGCTGACACAACAAGGAAAGGATTTGGAATCCAGGGTAAGACTCATACCAGCCACACCAATCACACTGTACAACTTGTGATAACCATACCCAGTTAACAGTATGAACAACAACTGAGCCTCATTTAACGGATGGCTCATAACAATAACCCTTTAGTTAAGCAATAACTACATACATGTATTGCAGAGAGTCCGCACTTGGGACGGGCGCCCAGCATCCACTACGGACTACGAGAAATAGAATTACCGGTGAGTAAATTCTTATTTTCTCTGACGTCCTAGTGGATGCTGGGAACTCCGTAAGGACCATGGGGATTATACCAAAGCTCCCAAACGGGCGGGAGAGTGCGGATGACTCTGCAGCACCGCATGAGCAAACTCAAGGTCCTCCTCAGCCAGGGTATCAAACTTGT
The DNA here is from genome assembly GCF_028390025.1 of Pseudophryne corroboree. NCBI lineage: Eukaryota > Metazoa > Chordata > Amphibia > Anura > Myobatrachidae > Pseudophryne > Pseudophryne corroboree. The sequence goes on along the minus strand of NC_086449.1, from coordinate 760,594,340 downwards.
AGAACTTAGCAAACTTGTTTGACCCCGACCAAGTAGCAGCTCGGCAAAGCTGTAAAGCCGAGACCCCTCGGGCAGCCGCCCAAGAAAAGCCCACCTTCCTTGTGGAATGGGCTTTCACCGATTTTGGATGCGGCAATGCAGCCGCAGAGTGAACCAGCTGAATCGTGCAATAGATCCAGCGAGCAATAGTCTGCTTCGAAGCAGGAGCGCCAACCTTGTTGGCTGCATACAGAATAAACAGCGAGTCAGACTGTCTGACTCCCGCCGTTCTGGAACATAAATTTTCAAAGCCCGGACTACGTCCAGCAACTTGGAATCCTCCAAGTCCCTAGTAGCCGCAGGCACCACAATAGGCTGGTTCAAATGAAACGATGATACCACCCTAGGGAGAAATTGGGGACGAGTCCGCAATTCTGCCCTGTCCATATGGAAGATCAGATAAGGGACTTTACATGACAAAACCGCCAAATCTGACACGCCTAGCCGAAGCTAAGGCCAATAGCATGACCACTTTCCACGTGAGATATTTTAGCTCCACGGTCTTAAGTGGCTCAAACCAGTGGGATTTCAGGAAATCCAACACAACGTTAAGATCCCAAGGTGCCACCGGTGGCACAAAAGGAGGCTGAATATGCAGCACCCCCGAAACAACGTCTGAACTTCAGGCAGTGAAGCCAGTTCTTTTTGAGAGAAAATGGATAGGGCCGAAATCTTGACCTTTATGGATCCTAATTTTAGGCCCATAGTCACTCCTGACTGTAGGAATTGCCGGAATCGACCCCGCTGGAATTCCTCTGTAGGGCCTTCCCGGCCTCACACCAAGCAACCTATTTTCGCTATATACAGTGAAAAAGTCTTGCTGTCACGTCTTTCCTAGCCTTTATCAGCGTAGGAATAACTGCATCCGGAATGCCCTTTTCCGCTATGATCCGGCGTTCAACCGCCATGCCGTCAAATGCAGCCGCGGTAAGTCTTGGAACAGACATGGCCCCTGTTGCAACATGTCCTGTCTGAGAGGCAGAAGCCCTGAGTCCTCTGAGAGCATTTCTTGCAGCTCCGGGTACCGAGTACTTCTTGGCCAATTCGGAGCAAAGAATATTGTTCTCACTCCTCCTTTTATTACAATTCTCAGCCCTTGGGTATGAGAGGAAGAGGAGGGAATACATAGACCGACTGGAACACCCACGGTGTTACTAGTGCGACCACAGCTATCACCTGAGGGTCCCTTGACCCGGCGTAAAACCTTATTGAGGTGGGACGCCATCTAGTCCACCTGAGGCAGTTCCCATCAATTTGAAAACTGCGTGAAGACTTCCTGATGAAGTCCCCACTTTCCCGGGTGGAGGTCGTGCCTGCTGAGGAAGTCTGCTTCCCAGTTGTCCACTCCCAGAATGAACACTGCTGACAGTGCGCTTACTTGATTCTCCGCCCAGCGAAGAATTCTGGTGGCTTCTACCCTCGCCACCCTGCTCCTTGTGCCGCCTTGGTGGTTTACATGAACCCCTGCGGTCTGACTGGATCAGAACCGGTTGGTCGCGAAGCAGGATCTCCGCTTGACTTAGGGCATTGTATATGGCCCTTAGTTCCAGGATATTGATGTGAAGGCAAGTCTGTTGACTCGACCACAGACCTTGGAAATTTCTTCCCTGTGTAACTGCCCCCCACCCTCGGAGGCTTGCATCCGTGGTCACCAGGATCCAGTCCTGAATGCCGAATCTGCGGCCCTCGAGAAGGTGAGCACTCTGCAGCCACCACAGGAGAGACACCCTGGCCCTGGGGGATAGGGTGATTAACCAATACATCTGAAGAGGTGATCCGGACCACTTGTCCAGTAAGTCCCATTGGAAGGTCCTCGCATGGAACCTGCCTAAGGGGATGGCCTCGTATGATGCCACCATCCTTCCCAGGACTCGAGTGCAGTGATGCACTGACACCTGTTTTGGTTTTAATAGATTCCTGACCAGTGTCATGAGCTCCTGAGCTCTCTCTATCGGGAGATAAACCCTTTTCTGGTCTGTGTCTAGGAGAGGCAGATGAGCTGTAGGAACCAACTGCGACTTTGGAATATATAGAATCCAGCCGTGTTGCCGTTACACTTCCAGAGAAAGTGATACGCTGTTCAGCAACTGCTCTCTTGATCTCGCTTGTATGAGGAGATCGTCCAAGTACGTGATAATAGTGACACCTTGCTTCCGCAGGAGCACAATCATATCCGCCATTACCTTGTTTATGACAATCCCGTACCGCAATTCTGAGGTACGCCTAATGAGGTGGATAAATGGGGACATGAAGGTATGCATCCCTTATGGATAAATACAATCGTGATGAGATCACAACAGGTGCGCTAGAGGACAGTGTGCAGCCGGACAGTCGTACCCAAAACGGAGGATTTCCCGTCACCTCCACCAGAAATCAATATACACAAAACAAGAGGGTAAACTTATCTGGCGCTACTGTTCAAAATGATTTTCCTTTGTCACTAATCCTCCGATTTCTCAATTATTCAATTCGTATCCATCCAAAAAATAAAATAGAATTGGATATAGTGAAGTACAGTTTTTGAATTTTAATACATAGAATATCGTATCTAAAATGGTACAATAAAATGTCACAATAAAAATCACATAAAAGCTTCACACATAACAACACAAAACAAGTGTTAGCCTTAATGCCTGCGATTTATAATGAAATTACCAGAAGCAGCGAACTGACAAAGCAGTTCAGTCACAGCACGTGTAATGTGAGTCCCGGGCTCACATACATCCTGGAATTCCTTGAAAAAGACCCCAGTGCAGGGGTGGAAACGCGTTGGAAGCAGGGACATTGAAAACTTGGGCAGCTGGGCGTGACTGCGACTGATGAGACCCAGATAAGCTGATCCAGCGTGGTGATAACATCGGTGGAAGCCCGGGACTCACATTACACGTGCTGTGACTGAACTGCAGAGAACATAGCTATTGATAGCTAGGGTAGAAACAGTCTCTATGGGTCTCATTCAGAGGTGGTCACAATGCGGATGCTCGCGTACTGTAGTTGAGGGTTTATTTGTTACTGCACTTCAGTGAAAAGTCCAGAAACCCCTCTGCAGCGTATGTGTTGCTTGCAATAGAACTTTCTCTATAAATGAAAAATAATTCTTTAGATTGTTAACAGTCACGCCAGATCTGCTTCTGTCCTACATTATGTATATTATGATCTGTCCAGTCTGCTTCTTTAAGCTTGTTTTTATTTAATTTTTTGGGGTTTCTCACACAGCGTCTATGGCGGTTATTATGTAAATATTCCCATGGCCGCTTTCCTTCAAATTTTTCTGTTATTTTGATTTTTTTTACATTTTTGTTTCTACCATCTGTTCTGCAGCGTAGTTTTTTTTCTGTGCCATTTGTAGTGAGTGTCCTTTGGGAGCATTCCAAATGTTTATATATCCACATACTGTGGTCCCTGTGTTCCTTCCCAAGAAGATATTTTGAAATCCAGGCTGTCTTCCTACGCTCTTCTCTGTGCTATTGTTCCCTCTCTACAGGGGATATATTTTGTAGCTTTACAAGTTTATATTCTGATTTAAGAAGGACAGAAGGCTGAATAAGACAGAGCAACATTAAGCCCCAAAGTTTGATACTGGATATTGCAGTAGCAACTGCTGCTGAATAATGCCCCATGTCTGTTATCTATCAAAGGAAATGATTGGCATGTGTCAGGCCTTTTTGTTGTGCTGCAGTGTTTTACTGTGTTTTTATATTGTGAGTTATTCAATTTGTCTTACTTCTCTTTCTTCTTTTCTACTTGTTTTTCTTTGCTCTCTCTCACCTCTGTTCGCTGTCATTTCTCGTTTCTTATTCACCTCATTCTCTCTCCTTTCATTTTCTCATCTGGTTCCAAACTGTTTCAAAGTAGTGGTTTCCTTTGTTACACCTAGCATATATATACCATGCAGCACAACTGAGCCGCTCTGAGAAGTGTACCGTAGGCTACCGAAATGCAGATGCACCAAACATCCGCTCAAAGGGGGTCATTCCGACCCGTTCGCACACTGCAGTGTGAACGGCTCGGAACTGCGCATGCACGGCGCCTGCAAAGCGCACACGCGACGTTGCCCAGCGACAGCTGTCGCCGGGCAACGACCAGAAGAAAGAAGAAAGTGATCGCTAGCGCGATCGCAAGAAGATTGACAGTGGGGGGGCATTCCGGGGAGGATACTCACCGTTTTCCGGGCGTGGAGATCCGAACGCAGGCATGTCCAGGCGTTTGGAGGGCGGTTGTCTGACATCAATTACGGGACCTTCATCGCTGGATCCATAGCACAGGGTAAGTAACTGCAGAGCTAGTCTTGTTCTGCACAAAACTTTTTTAGCACAGCAGGGCTGCACAAGCGATCGCAGCCCTGCTATGCTATAATACACTCCTCCATAGGCGGCGTCTAGTTGATCGCACAAGCTGCAAAAAGTTGCTACGTGCGATCAACTCGGAATGACCCCCAAAGTGCCACTTTACCTGCACGGGATTAGTTTTAAACACCTACATAGTCACAGATGAAGCACAGCAGAACTTGTGATGAAAACCCATGCCCACTGCATTATAGGACCTTGTGTACACATGTCACATATGAAATTAATTAGTGTAAAGTAGTTTTGTCACTCCCAGTGGTTTTATTTATGCGAGTCCCCCAGGACCTGATGTATCAAGAGTTTGGCGCGATTGAATTGAAGCCATAGTGTATGAGGACACATCTGTATGTACCTCCATTTCAGTACATAGTCATGCCTGCAATACAGTCACAGAAGATAGGTGTGTGTTGCAGGAGTTCTGGGTATGGGATGCATCACAAGTGGGAGTTTAAACCAGTGCTAATGAAGGAGGACCTGTACATGTGCTTTCGGGAGTAGTCAGCTTGATATCCGAAAGTGAAGGTGTTCCTCTAGCACTAAACGCTGGTCTGCAGTGTGGTCTCTGGACATACTGGGCTCCTGCTGCTTTCTGCTGCAATATTTTCCTTTTGTTTTGGGCTTGCTTAGGGGGCCTGCCTACTGACTCAGGCCTTGATGGGATTCCTCTGCCACTGTCTTCTTCACTTTTGACCATGGCTGCAAGTACGGTAACTCTGGCTTGATGGGTGCTTTAACAGCACTCTACCTCTGTTTTTTCCTTTTTCTAGAATGGTCTCTAAGCATTCCTTTCTCCCAGATAGTCAGATTCTTCCCAGATTTGCCATTCTTGGGAATCATAGGTGTGAGGAGTAGAGTTTTGTGGATGGTAGGTGGACCATCAGGAGTCAGAGGCTAGCTAGGCACAGTAGCAAAATATGAAGTTTCAGGAAGGCACAAACTAGGATTTCATATAGATGTTGTCCACTGTGCTAGCACTTGGATATTGTGGGGTTCGTCTGAGCTTGTCAGGGCTAAGAGCCCAAAGGGTCACTTCATGGATTAGTTTGCAGTGACAGATGAAGCCAAAAAGGCTTTGCTGATCTTTACACCAAAGCAGCATACTGGAAATGCATATGTTTGTTGTTAGGATAATTGATTGGGAGGCATGTACGTCTAGTAAAGTAGTATATCCTATGTATTTGGATAGAAACATAGGGGGTCAATCTGACCTGATCACACGCTAGGATTTTTTGCTGTGCTGCGATCAGGTCAGTACTGCGCATGCGTATGCACCGCAATGCGCAGGCGTGTCGTACGGGTACAAAGCGGATCGTTGCTGAGCGATGGATTTTACGAAGAATCCAATCGCACAGCCGATCGCAAGGAGATTGACAGGAAGAAAGCGTTCATGGGTGTCAACTAACCATTTTCTGGGAGTGGTTGGAAAAACGCAGGCGTGTCCAAGCGTTTGCAGGGTGGGTGTCTGACGTCAATTCCTGGCAAGAACAGGCTGAAGTGATCGCAGCGGCTGAGTTACTTCTGAGCTACTCAGAAGCTGCACAAACCTTTTTGTAGTGCTCGGCTGCACAAGCAAAAATACACTCCCCTATATGCGGCGACTATCTGTTCGCAGCGCTGAAAAAAAAGCTAGCAAGCTAGCAACTCGGAATGACCCCCATAGAAACATAGAATCTGACAGCAGATAAGAACCATTTGGCCCATCTAGTCTGTTCATGTACATACACACATTTACACCTAGGGTTAATTTTTGTAGGGAGCCAATGAACCTACAAGTATATTTTTGGATTGTGGGAGGAAACTGGAGTACCCAGAGCAAACCCATGCAAGCATGGGTAGAATATAAAAACTCCACATAGTTAGGGCCATGGTGGGAATCAAACCCATGACCTCTGTGCATGTCCAAGTGGTTTCTATGGTATCCCAATTGGGTGGTTTTGTTTGGGAGGTTTTTGTAAGAGATCAAGTTGCCAATTTGGGTTAAAGTAGGCAGAGGTGTTCGCCATAATTTGCAGTCAGCCCAGGAAATGCAGTTGGTGGTTAAGGGTAAGGTCTGGAAGGAATTTGTTCATCTTAAATGGGGTGCGGCATGGTGTTGCCAATTATCTTGATTTCTTGACGCTTGAGACCTGTGATTCCTTTTGGTGCTATTCTGTCATTTCAGTGTGACGAGCTCTAAGGATAAGACTCAAAGACCTGACAATTTTATATATTTTAGTAATGTAATTGTTACCATTTATTGCTGTTGCTGTTTGCCAAAAGGATCATTGGTGTAATGCTCCTTGGGCCAACATTGTGGGGTGAGATGCTTAACAAAACTTTGCTTTTGCTTGACCTGTGCCTAAAACTTGTCATACTTGAATTGTGCAAACAATTTGTGAGTAGTTCAAGATATTATTCCGCAAAGGGTTTCCTCTATGCCTGTGGTTAGGTTTTGCATATTTTCCTTAACACTGTTTATACAGCCTGGTATGGATTATTGGAGATTACTTTTCATGTTTTAATTGGCCTTCCTTTTGCACTTTCCATCCTGAAGCTACCTTGCTAGGGAACTCATGCTGCATGCGCTTTATTGTTTGGCACTTTGTCAAGGCAGATTAGAAGCTTTGTAAGAGAAATCTATTGCTCCAACAAGACTGAGTTCTACAGTGCTGCCTGGCAGGATTAGGAACCCTTATCCCAAATTCATAAAACATCAAGGTACTATAAGAGTTGGTGTCATGCATCTTCTGGTGGTGGTTGTTCAAATGGTAGTTGGTGTTTCTTTCCTTGCTCAGCTCTATGAGGAAGCGTTTCATAATTATAAGGTTGTTGAAGGCTGTTTTCCCACTAATGCCAGATACAGTATTTGATAGCCAGTATATACTGTATACCACTTTTGGCCCATTTTATGGTCTATGTGGGTTCACTCACATTTAATACTTACAGGGACATTTTTTTTACAGGCTTTTTGAGGTATTTCCCCTCTGTATGGTTTGCTTATTCACTTGTTAGATCTAACTTTATGTTTGAAGAGTGTTTTGTTTCTTGTTCTTTGTTTTAATTTTGCTGTCTGATTCTCCTTTCCTTTTCATGGTCGCTCCTGCAGGGGGTGGTTTTGATCCTCATTCTATATGCGTAGTGGGGCATTTATATGTGTTTTGTACAGCTAGGCATGTTTGAGCCTGGGATACTTCCCTGTACCCTAGTGCTTCGTGTTCACTGGTTAGTGTTTCATGGTTTGGTTTGGGCTACTTTTCACAGGTTGTTGTTGGACAATGCCATCTGGTTTGGAATGCCCTATTGTTTCATATATCACCTTGGTCGCAAAAATTTGGGCATGTGTAAATTCATCAATCTAATATTAGCTGTCAAGGTTGACTGACAATATTGGGCAGAGTGCTTAGTTGAGGTTATGTGGTAAAAGATTGTTACAAGGTTTGTGTGGCATTGCCCTACTCATGGGTCAAAGATAGACAAAGCTAGTTATATGTCCTGGTGTTTGCAGTATGGTGATGCAAAATTATCAACAAATAACAGCCAAAACACTCTTCAAACATAAAGGCTGTGTTATTGATACCGTATGTTATTGATATCTATATAAGGCTGAGAATGTGCATTTGAAGAGTAAAGGTCTGGTATTTGTTGTGGAGTAGTTATTTAAAGGGATGGTTGAGCTTTTTGAAGGTTTGGCTATTTAAGGAAATAGTTTTGAGTAGTGGGCTGCAGTTCTACTTGGGAACCTGACTGTAGCAGTAAAGCACTGCCAAAAGTGGCCACTTTAGGATGATATTTTGTCCATTTAGAGTATTGTTCTTAGTGATACCATACCACCAAGAGGAGGGTAATGGATACCACCTGCAAAGGGTTTCAATATTATTGCAAACTTTAGTTTGGAGGCGGAGTCACAATTTAACTGTCAAGTTGCACATTGGTGAGTGTGACATCCAGTAATGCCCCTGTTAGTCAATGTTCGTTATTGAATCACATTCTGGTCTATAACTGTTTTGCTTGTGCTTTAGTCTACCGCATGATCCGTTTTGGTCTTATTATATTAAATCAATTAATAAATTGATCAATAAAATATATAATTTTTCGCCATACTTGAGTGTCCTTGTTTTTATTATTATATCTTATAGTGATAAAGTTTTATGATGAATAAGGGTTTCAAACACTAGGGGGTTTATATTCACTGAGCTGATTATCTGCAAGACATAATGCAATCAGCCTTTTAGAGAAACCATGACCTAATCAGCTTTGAACATGTTGTTTTCATCTATCGAATATACTGAGAGTAAAAAAAAAATCAGTTTGCACTGCAGCTATAACTACTTGCACAAAACCTATTTTTTCAGTATATAAAAAAATGATTATATCTAAAATCTAAATATAAAATTATATGTGCTGTCATTACTAAGTACAAACAAATGTATATTTTCAAAGACGCTTGAAGTGGCTCCCTGCAGTGTGCTTCTCTAGACTTATAATAAGGCCTCCTCTTCTGCGGCACAGGAAGTATAGCGTGCCGTGCATAGAGGACTAATACTGGCACTATGTGTCTATCATAAGCAATCCTGAATAGAATCATAGAAACATTCAAGGTTGGCAGCACATAAAGACAGACTGACACATCTAGCCTCTCCATTGTACCTCTCTCATTTATTGCTGGCACTGCGTTGTATTTCACATAAGCACATTTGAATACCTTTACACTATGGAACTGCAGCCTTAAGAAGTTTGTTCCAATGATCTACAGCTCTTTGAGCTGAATAATATTGTCTAACATTATTGTTGAGCCTCTCCTCCACCTATTTGACAGATCATATACAGTAGTTTCCTTGTCCGTAAATTGTACTTATTGAAGAATGCGCTTCTGCTGACCTTTGTTGCAGGCTGCTGTCTACTTAAAAAATTGAAAGACCATGTAAAGGAAGTGAATAAAGCTGAATAGCACACATAACTGGATAGATAGATAGATAGATAGATAGATAGATAGATAGATAGATAGATAGATAGATAGATAGATAGATAGATAGATAGATAGATAAGTAATGACTGATCACTCAGGTTACTCTGTCGGGTGGCTTCTTTATTGTCACATCACATTTGTTCAGCAAACACTGCTTCCCTGACCACTAGCTAAACCCAAACTGGCCCTCTCTGTCATCCGGCCACTAACTGGCGTCGGAAGCCTTGCAAATTGGTTCCCACAAACTTTTATTTCTACACACAACTAATTAGTCATGACCATGTAGTTCAGCTGAGTGTATTACCTTTGTTGTAGCAAGGAGCAGGACTCTTAACCCGACCTACCCCTAGGAATAAGTCCTGTACCGTGCATCAGAACCCTCTTCCCACAAAAAAAAAAAAAAAAAGAAATATATATATATATATATATATCCTATATAATAGCCCAGATTTGTGACTCTGTGCCTGTGTGTATAATGCTGGGCGTGGCTAGGAGCTCTCACTGGGTTAGCAGCAGGTCTATCACACCCAGTCCACAGCTGATTGGGCGAGAATCGCCCTCCCACACAGGTTACAACCAATGGGAGGCTCTGCCCTTTGGCTGCTGTGTGTTCCCAGAGCAGGATATGCTACCAGAGCAGGATTAACAATGGGGCTGATGGAGCTGCAGCTCCAGGTCCACACCCCAAAATAGGCCCACTGCATCTGCAGCAACATACCCCCTCCAACAATTCACACATAAAAATCACCCCCCCCCCCTTTTCCTATACTTTCAATGAAAGTTTGGAGAGCCAAAAATCAGTACAGACTATAAAAAAAAAGGTACTGTGCCTGCCAAAAAGTTACCGTTGGAGGGTATGCCACTGCATCTGCAGCAAGTCTCTGCGCTGTAGATAGGGGGAAAAAATCTTTTTACTGCAGCGTCCTATGTCCTCCTGCCCCCTCCAGCATCAACAATCTTCACTGCCTAGCCGCGGCGCAGGTGGAACAAAAGCTGCTGCGGCCACCGGAATAGATGTGTATGAAAGCGGCACAGTGGAAGGCTTTCATAGCCCTCCCTGAGTCGCAGACTCCCTGAGCCCCGGAGCCGCCTCTGCACATGATGTCAAAGAAGTGCTTCCCCGCCACAGCTGCGCCCAGATCCCCAGAGGCCCTGACTCCACAACACAGCACCTGGGCTGCCAGCCTGGGAGCCCAGAGAATGGATAGAGTGGGTGATATCGCAGACGGTAATGTCTGGACGCTGAATCAATGTAAAAGGTGACAGTGCTGTGCAGTGCAGTGGGTTTGCATTAATTCAGCGAGTCAGTCAGTTCTGCCAGCCAGTCACTAATGTTAGCGCCGGTGTCCCAACGCCCTGCATTACAGGGAAGTAGACGCACTAAATAAACTACAGCTTCCAGCAGCCCTTAGTACCGAAGCATTCTGTCGCTAAGGCCTGCTGGGAGCTGTAGTTTATTAAGCGCATCTTCTTCCCTGTAATGCGGTGCGTTGGGACACCAGCGCTAACAATAGTGACTGGCTGCTTGGCTGCTGTGCGAGTCTATGGGAGAGCCACTGCCAAAGGGAGGACAGCTGCTTAGCTGCTTCAAGGAGAAGCATTACCCGCCCCTCCCCCACTCGCAGTACCTCCTGCGGCACCCCCACGCACTCCCCGTCCACCACCTGCAGTGGCTCTGGACCACCTCCCCCACCCTCAGTGCTGTTTCTCACATGTATGTATGTATGTATGTATATATATACAGTATATACATACAGTATACCTATATATATATATATATATATATATATATAGATCTCTCTCTCTCTCTCTCTATATATATACAGGTTGAGTATCCCATATCCAAATATTCCAAAATACGGAATATTCTGAAATACGGACTTTTTTGAGTGAGAGTGAGATAGTGAAATCTTTGTTTTCTGTGGCTCAATGTACTCAAACTTTGTTTAATACACAAAGTTATTAAAAATATTGTATTAAATGACCTTCAGGCTGTGTGTACAAGGTGTATATGAAACATAAATGAATTGTGTGAATGTACACACACTTTGTTTAATGCACAAAGTTATTAAAATATTGTATTAAATTACCTTCAGGCTGTGTGTATAAGGTGTATATGAAACATAAATGCATTCTGTGCTTAGATTTAGGTCCCATCACCATGATATCTCATTATGGTATGCAATTATTCCAAAATACGGAAAAATCCGATATCCAAAATACCTCTGGTCCCAAGCGTTTTGGATAAGGGATACTCAACCTGTATATATATATATATATATATATATATATAGAGAGAGAGAGAGAGAGAGAGAGAGAGAGAGAGAGAGAGAGAAAGGTGGTGTAGAATGCTTACCTTAAATATCAAATAATTCCAATAAAGGTAAAATACAGAATATACAGTGTAGCGTATAAAGTTCATATAACACTCCCAGTTATGTTGGGAGTCCTCAAGTTTGCTAATATTTCACAAGCCAAAGTACAACGTCCAAAAAATAGTAGAACCAGTCACCTTCAGTTTACAATCAATCCTTAAAAGAGAAAAATATATATGCGTACCAACAATCAAAATGTTTCCAGCTCATAGCAGTGTCTTACATCTCTTTCTTCCACTCGTCCCTCTTATGACCCCGGTACTCGGTGGGTACATTGGATCCCTTTTTAGGAATTGCAACAAATTGCTTGGTGGGGAGTATTGTTGTCCTGTATGTGCTTCTGAGGACTTTTAAAACTCCACCTTAAATGTAAAACAACTTCCAGGAGGGAAAAAATACTTATAGTGCATTAAGTTTAAAACATTTATTACACACAAACAAATGATAATGGCCTCATACAATTTAAAAATAAAACAAAGAATTATTTAACTACCGATGAAGTCCTAGACCTAGACTGTGGTCACAAAGGACAAAACACGTCGAAAGCACTGTAGCAAGATAGTTAGGAGCTGATTGGCTGGTACTTTATTTCTCTCCACTTTGCCACTCTCCAAGGCTTTGCACATCTCCTCTAGGGAGTCTGACTGAACCACAAGGTGCTACACATTGCCACAGACTTTGACATGGCCATGGGGTAGATTCAAGTGGGCTAAAGGACATCTGATGATGTCACAACCATGTTATCTTCCTCCTTATCCGGGGGAGGATTCAGTGCATTTGGGGTGGTTAGGGTTAGGCAGCGGAGGGGTTGGGGGGGGGGGGTAAGCTGTAGGAGGGGAGGTTATGAAAGAGGTTAGGGTTAGGCTGTGGGAGGGGAGGTTAGGGTTAGGCTGCGGGAGGGGAGGCTAGGGATAGGATGTGGGAGGGGAGGTTAGGGTTAGGCTGTGGGAGGGGAGGTTAGGGATAGGATGTGGGAGGGGAGGTTATGGTTAGGCTGTGGGAGGGGAGGTTAGGGATAGGATGTGGGAGGGGAGGTTAGGGTTAGGCTGTGGGAGGGGAGGTTAGGGATAGGATGTGGGAGGGGAGGTTAGGGTTAGGCTGTGGGAGGGGAGGTTAGGGATAGGCTGTGGGAGGGGAGGTTATGGTTAGGCTGTGGGAGGTGAGGTTAGGGTTAGGCTGTGGGAGGGGAGGTTAAAGTTAGGCTGTGGGAGGGGAGGTTAGGGATAGGATGTGGGAGGGGAGGTTATGGTTAGGCTGTGGGAGGGGAGGTTAGGGATAGGATGCAACAAGGACCGGCTCAAAGAGCCCGAGGCTGGTTTGGCTTAGGAGGGGGGACCCCACGCAATTTGTTTTTAAAATTTTAACACTTTAAAAAAAAAATTAAGGTGCACAATGAAGCCCTGCACGGTTCTAACAGATCCGGCCGGGATTCCTTGTGTTTTGTCAGGCAGTGTTTTACTCATCACTCCCGTAAAACACTGCCTGACATTACGAATCACATCGACATCGGAAAAGACGAATGTTGCAAACTCGGCAGATTAGTAAATGACCGTATCAGTATTCAAAAAGTTGCAGTAAAATGCACCCGATACCATTCGAGTTCAAACACCCTTAAAAACGGCAAAAACACGAATATTAGTAAATATACCCCAAGATCTCACGAAAAATTTTTAAGATTTAATTCAGACCCAATGATACAGGTGCAAAGATGGTCCATATGTGGCAGGCAAGTAACCATAGTGCCTTCCTCAGATAAGTTATGTGTTAGTGGGCAAGCAATGAAAAGCTTAGCTTTTCATCACTTAGTAAGTGCCCTTAATGATTTGCCGCCATAGGTGGCGGTAGTGACGTACGGTGGGGTGAGCCAGAGCCTTTCCTGTCATACTAACGTCTGTGCTAGAGTTTTTACTGTATAAAGTATATGAAAAATACAAATAATATGTTAAAAATATCTTCTTTGTATTATTCTAATCATTTTTATAGTCAAATCTCTGGAGAAAAAAGTCTATGGCAGGTGAGGCCGTGCTTATCTTTTCAGCCCATCTCTGATCAAAACCCACCAAATTTCCAGGAGTTTATACCTCTGCACCTGTGTATAATGCCCACATGCACCATTTGGCTCATATATTGTGTGTAAATCTGGCTCTGGTACTAACCAGTGCCTCCTGAGAAATGTACCTCACCGCACGTCCCTGGGTGGCGGTGGTGTGTTTAGCAAAACTATTTTGAGAAAAATGTGCCTTATGTTAACTAGAGATATGCGGTTCAGTTCTCCCCGAACTAAAACCCTGTTCGGATCTCCCGAGGAGATCCGAACCAAACTGAATCCCGGTTTGGATCTTCCAGTGGTTCGGAATTCGGATTTTAAATCCGAATTTTGGCTTTTGGTTTGCAAAAATTAGATGATTTTAGCTGTTTCATCAAATGATTATTGATTTGTACCGAATTCAAACCAAAACACTTGAGGGTGTTTTGCAATACCAAAACATGAGGATGAAATTAGATTTAAATTAATAGTTTAATAATGCTTGGGTACTATTTATAGCTCCACCTAATTGAAAAACAACTATTTAATAAAATTATCTTATGGTGAACAAAGACAACTTAAGCAACCTTAAAATACACATAGAAAAGTAAAATCTATCATTTATCTTGTTAGATGCAAGAATAGCAGCAGCCTCCTTACTACTTACACACTGGGACAGGAGTCGGGAGGTCTATCTCTAGACCCTTATTAGAGAACATATTACACAGGACCCAGGCAGGGAGGAGGATAGGCCGGGATCCCTGTGTCACTTACAGCTCTCTCCACCCCCCAAACTCTCCTCTAGTCGGGAAGCTCCATAGTATACTGTCATGCTTGCATACTGACTGCCTGGATCTGCTGCTGCATAAGAGGGAAAGCTAGTGATGTCACTGTCCTCCAGCTGGGGGGCCCCATGACAAAAGGCGGCCTGGGGTACAGTATTCCCTGCGCCGCTCCCTTATTTTGACTATGGTTATAGTATTAACTGGAGCAAGGTTGTAGTCTACTTTTCATTATTAGATCCCTGTTCAGATCTTCCGTTGAGATCCGATCCTAACTGAGTCCCGGTTCAGATCATCCCGTGGTCCGGAATTTGGATTTTAAATCTGAATTTTGGCTTTTGGATTGCAAACATTACATGATTTTAGCTGTTTCATCAATTTTTATCAATTCTTATTGATTTTTTTTATCGATTTTTACCTAATCCAAATCAAAACTACAACATGAGGATGAAATTAGAACCAAAACAAAAAAAAATGGGGTCTGCACACATTTCTAATGTTAGCCCAATAATCTAAGGATTTTTACTCCCCAGTAATTTTCCTCTTAGAGCTGTCACTCCAATGATTGTATTTTAGTCAGTGTTTATGCAGCTCGCTGGAGCTTAATAATTAGAGTGTTTTTTTTACTTCTTTAAAACTCCGAGCTTAACAGAAGATGACTTATAAAAGGAGTAATTTGAGCAGTTTAATGGTCCAGATTGACAGGCTCTCAATAGTTTGCCTTGTTTTTAGCATTGCAGCTTTTTTTTTGCAGTGATTTTCTCAAAAGCTAAATGCTATTCACAGCATTTACCTAGCGACCTCGCCCACTAAATCGCTAGTGCCACTGCGTAACTTATAAAACCATTTATTTTTATGTAATAGTATTTTGCAAAAAAAAAAAAAAACTGAGAGAAAATCACTAGTGTAACACAGCCATAACAGTTAAAACATTGTAAATTCTACTGTTTTTCCCCACACTTCGAGTTAAAATATTTTATTACAGTATGTTACTTATGTTGGAAATATATGTGTTCATGCAGTGGTATGTACACACCAGCGGAATGTGTCTTCACACAGATAGCAGTCCAGTGGCTTATCCAGTAGTGTGGTTTATTAAGGAGTGTACAGTAGGTACAGCCGTACTCACTGTACATTTACTGGTTATAGTATTAAACGAAGCAAGGTTTTTAGTGGGGTCTATTCATAAAGCAGTGAAAAGTGTGGAGAAGTGAGCCAGTGGAGAAGTTGCCCATGGCAACCAATCAGCATTGAAGTAATATTTATAATTTTTACATAGTAATACATAGTTTCCAAGGTTGAAAAAAGACAATTTGTCCATCGAGTTCAACCTAATTGAGGGCTCCTACGCTGTATTATTTTTTAGGACTTCTTTTATCTATCTATATATATACACTGCTCAAAAAAATAAAGGGAACACTAAAATAACACATCCTAGATCTGAATGAATGAAATATTCTTATTAAATACTTTGTTCTTTACATAGTTGAATGTGCTGACAACAAAATCACACAAAAATTATCAATGGAAATCAAATTTATTAACCCATGGAGGTCTGGGTTTGGAGTCACACTCAAAATTAAAGTAGAAAAACACACTACAGGCTGATCCAACTTTGATGTAATGTCCTTAAAACAAGTCAAAATGAGGCTCAGTAGTGTGTGTGGCCTCCACGTGCCTGTATGACCTCCCTACAATGCCTGGGCATGCTCCTGATGAGGTGGTGGATGGTCTCCTGAGAGATCTCCTCCCAGACCTGGACTAAAGCATCCGCCAACTCCTGGACAGTCTGTGGTGCAACGTGGCATTGGTGGATGGAGCGAGACATGATATCCCAGATGTGCTCAATTGGATTCAGGTCTGGGGAACGGGCGGGCCAGTCCATAGCATCAATGCCTTCGTCTTGCAGGAACTGGTGACACACTCCAGCCACATGAGGTCTAGCATTGTCTTGCATTAGGAGGAACCCAGGGCCAACCGCACCAGCATATGGTCTCACAAGGGATCTGAGGATCTCATCTCGGTACCTAATGGCAGTCAGGCTACCTCTGGTGAGCACATGGAGGGCTGTGTGGCCCCCCAAAGAAATGCCACCCTACACCATTACTGACCCACTGCCAAACTAGTCATGCTGGAGGATGCTGCAGGCAGCAGAACATTCTCCTTGGCGTCTCCATCTGTCACATGTGCTCAGTGAGAACCTGCTTTCATCTGTGAAGAGCACAGGGCGCCAGTGGTGAATTTGCCAATCTTGGTGTTCTCTGGCAAATGCCAAACGTCCTGCACGGTGTTGGGGTGTAAGCACAACCCCCACCTGTGGACGTCGGGCCCTCATACCACCCTCATGAAGTCTGTTTCTGATTGTTTGAGTAGATACATGCACATTTGTGGCTTGCTGGAGGTCATTTTGCAGGGCTCTGGCAGTGCTCCTCCTGTTCCTCTTTGCACAAAGGCGGAGGCAGCGGTCCTGCTACTGGGTTGTTGCCCTCCTACGGCCTCCTCCATGCCTCTTGATGTACTGGCCTGTCTCCTGGTAGCGCCTCCATGCTCTGGACACTACGCTGACAGACACAGCAAATCTTCTTGCCACAGCTCGCATTGATGTGCCATCCTGGATGAGCTGCACTACTTAAGCCACTTGTGTGGGTTGTAGACTCCGTCTCATGCTACCACTAGAGTGAAAGCACTGCCAGTTTTCAAAAGTGACCAATACATCAGCCAGAAAGCATAGGAGCTGAGAAGTGGTCTGTGGTCACCACCTGCAGAACAACTCCTTTATTGGGGGTGTCTTGCTAATTGCCTATAATTTGCACCTGTTGTCTATTCCATTTGCACAACAGCATGTGAAATTGATTGTCAATCAGTGTTGCTTCCTAAGTGGACAGTTTGATTTCACAGAAGTGTGATTGACTTGGAGTTACATTATGTTGTTTAAGTGTTCCCTTTATTTTTTTGAGCAGTGTATATATATATATATATATATATATATATATATATATATTTATTTATTTTTTAATAATTATACTGCGTGACCTACCCATTATATCCATGTATATCCTTATCCATAAGGAATTTATCTTGCCCATTTTTAAAAGTGTCGACCGACCCTGCCATTACTACTCTATCTGGCAGGGAATTCCAAACAAGTATTGTCATTACTGTGAAATAACCTTTTCGCCTCTGTGTGCGAAATCTCCTCTCCTCTAACCTAAGTGGATGACCACGTGTCCTCTGAGTTGATCTTACCAAAAACAGATCCCCCGCAAGCATTGTGTATTGTCCCCTTATATGTTTGTAAATGTTAATCATGTCCCCTCTTAATCTCCTCTGTTCCAGTGTAAACATGCCTAGCCTTGCAAGCCTTTCCACGTAATCCAGCATCTCCATTCCCCTAATCAGCTTGGTAGCCCTCCTCTGAACCTTTTCTAGTTTCAGGAAATCCTTTTTGTAGTATGGTGCCCAAAATTGTGTACAGTATTCAAGATGTGGCCTTACTATTGATTTATATAATCGGAGTATAACACTTTCATCCCTTGCATCAATTCCACGCTTTATGCATGCTAATACCTTGTTTGCCTTCTTTGCTGCAATCCTACTTTCGGTACTCCTACTAAGTTTGTTATCTATGTGAACACCCAAGTCTTTCCAGCACAGATTTGCATACTATTTGCATACTATACAATTGTACGGAGCAGCTGATTGGTTACCATGGGCAACTTCTCCACAGGCTAACTTCTCCACTATTTTACTGCTTCATGAATAAACGGCAGCGTCTCTACATGCAATCAGTAGCAGTGCACGATTGATGGAACAGCGGTAAATGGCAGGAAATTACAGGTTCTCCCGCCAGGGCCGTAACTAGGTGTGTGTGGAGTGTGCCTTGCACATAGCACTGCAGGGTAGGGGGCGCTGTTGGCAGCACTTGTCAATTATCTGTTTTAATTACTTTCACTTGTACAGTAGCTTCCTCGCTTTTAGAAGCCCAGCAACTCCTGACAGCCTCTGCCTCCTTTCCTCATCCCTTCCGTCACTAATACCTATATAACATTCATGAACTTAATTTGAGAGCTCTTTGTTAATCAGTCACTCTGTCCTTTAATACATTTCAAGATGCTAACATACCCAGGATTCAAATCCATTGACTGTGGTATTGCAGTCAGATATTCCATTCATTGAGTTACGTACAGTATCTGTCATTGCATAGAATTAAAAGCTACAGAATTTTAACTATTCGAAGTTTACCTTGTACTTTGTGAAAAAAATGATCAGCATTGTGGCTGAGCAGATATTTGTAGTGCGTGGCTGCAAGGGTTTGGATGTGTGGCTGCACACTACATACATCTGCTCAATTGCAATGCTGATTATTATTTTGTTACAAACTGCAAGTTTCTTCATATAGTTAGAAGTCCCATAGTTTTTATTCATGATCAAATAGCTCAATGCGACAGTTTATGGGTTTGAATCCTGGGTATGGCAGTATATGGAAATGTGTTATTTAATAAAGATTATTGTAACTGAATTACAACGAGCTCTCAAGTTAAGTGCATAAATGTGGTATAAAGAGAATTTGTGTCCAAGTTTTGTCATGCCCATTCCTCACGAAGGCATGCGCTTTATGTCCCTATTGGAAAAATGGAAGGGAGGGGGGGGGAAGGGGGGAGAGACACCACTTCTCTTTTCGGCACAGGGCACCAAAAGGTCTAGTTACTTCTCTATCATAGCATAGAGGTGAGCCCTTGCCAGGCCCCTTCAACAGACACAGGCCTGGGTAATTATTACCCGCTCCCACCCCTCTTGGCGCCTCTGTAGGTAGGGGGAGGTTTTGTTATTTGTTTCATTTTTTTGAGGAGGTGGGGTGGGGGGATACTTTACAATTTCACAATTTGGCCCATGAATTTCTAGTTAGCACTCTCCAGTTTGTATAGTTTAGCATTGTCTTACTGTACTCCTGAAAGTTAATCTCATTTAAATCCATGGAACATAGAACTTTGCAATTTCTTTAACATATTATCAGCAAAACTGAGGTTCCTAGCTCATTGAAGCTCTCAGTTTCATTAAAATAAATAGAACTCCAATCTTTTCTGACATTGGAAATATATATTTAGAGTACAGCACATTGAACAGAGGACTTGGAACCACCAGCGAGAGCTGGCTCAGCAAGAGCTATGCATAACTTCAATCCATTAAGAACACATCTTTAAAAAGGCATATTGCTATTATGAACATTTTTAGAGTTTCTTTTGTTTCTCTGCTCCCTTTCCGTGTGTAAGGTGCCCTAGACATAATAACATAAGTCAGGTGCAATCAAAGCGTGCTTAAAAGCGCTTACAATGTCATTTTTAGTACTGTGCACAGCAAGATGCAGTTATACTACACTGGTATTGCCTCCCTTCTAAAGGATCCTGTTACATCTATACAAGGACATCCCTCTGCCCTGATCCATCTGCATCGTGTTGTGGAATTATTAGCAAATAAACTGATTCTGCATTTCTTACTGCCAATTTGCAGCCCCAGGAAATTAAAGATAAGCAAACAGAATATGCGAATTTAGAGTTTCTAAGAAATTCAGTAAAATAAGATATAATGGTGCCTACAAAACAAATGTAGCAAACCATTGAAAAGAACTAATTAGAAAACAGATATTGATTACATGAATGTCTTCTAACCCTAGGACTGATTGCCATTTTACTGTACAATGACAGGAGGTCACTGACCTGCTTCTGCTTTTCCAATTTCACTCCCTATGAACTGGATTAAGGTTTGTGGGAGCTCCAGGGCAACTAATTTGTGGCTGCACCTTACCAATAAAATCAACGGAATGATAGACAGTACAGTACTGGCGGTTAGAGATGAGCGGTTTGGATTTTAGAAAATCTGAACGTGCAGCGCCCAAACTTCCAGGATCCAAGTTTATCTAAGACAGGGCTCGGGTGTTGCCACCAGACTCAGATTCCAGATCATGGCAAAACGTCATACTCACAGTTTTGGATTCTTATTCTGGAATGAAACCACACACCAAAGACTCTCAGTTTGAACAATCAAATTTATTTATTAAAATTGTTTAAAATTGATAATCTACATCATCCTTACATGACACATAAAATCATGCTGATATGACATCACTTCAGGGTAGATGTTATCCCTTCAGCTGCCTTTAGGCCTTTAGGAGTCCGAGCTCTTGACAACAAGGAACCTTCCTACTTGTAGTCAGTCTAGTACTATGCACCAATGCGTTTCATCACTAACGACATCTACAGAAGCATGTATAGGTCTCAAATGTCTGATCCTAATGAGTTTCCCAATTTTCTTTCAGGTATTAGTGCAGCGATTATAAT
The DNA here is from genome assembly GCF_028390025.1 of Pseudophryne corroboree. Lineage (NCBI taxonomy): Eukaryota > Metazoa > Chordata > Amphibia > Anura > Myobatrachidae > Pseudophryne > Pseudophryne corroboree. The sequence goes on along the minus strand of NC_086449.1, from coordinate 760,573,492 downwards.
TCTCAGTGGTCTGCTCCTGCATGTAGCCTGGTCTCCTTTTGCCATGGTTTTGATTGGTTCACAGTCACTGCACTTGCTTCTTTTGATTTGCTCCCATAATATATTCTAAGTGCGTGGTCCTGTTCTATTAATCATTTTTGGAAATTGTTTATTTTTATTCTTATGGCTAAAGCTAATAGGGTCAAGGTTACTTAAAGTACAACAAAGATATTAGCATATTTTCTCTATCGTCCTAGTGGATGCTGGGGTTCCTGAAAGGACCATGGGGAATAGCGGCTCCGCAGGAGACAGGGCACAAAAAGTAAAGCTTTATGATCAGGTGGTGTGTACTGGCTCCTCCCCCTATGACCCTCCTCCAAGCCTCAGTTAGGTTTTTGTGCCCGTCCGAGAAGGGTGCAATCTAGGTGGCTCTCCTAAAGAGCTGCTTAGAAAAGTTTAGCTTAGGTTTTTTATTTTACAGTGAGTCCTGCTGGCAACAGGATCACTGCAACGAGGGACTTAGGGGAGAAGAAGTGAACTCACCTGCGTGCAGGATGGATTGGCTTCTTTGGCTACTGGACATTAGCTCCAGAGGGACGATCACAGGTACAGCCTGGATGGTCACCGGAGCCTCGCCGCCGGCCCCCTTGCAGATGCTGAAAAGAGAAGAAGGTCCAGAATCGGCGGCAGAAGACTCCTCAGTCTTCTTAAGGTAGCGCACAGCACTGCAGCTGTGCGCCATTGCTCTCAGCACACTTCACACGGCAGTCACTGAGGGTGCAGGGCGCTGGGGGGGGGGCGCCCTGGGAAGCAATGTAAACCTATTTTTTGGCATAAAATACCTCACATATAGCCTCCGGGGGCTATATGGAGATATTTAACCCCTGCCAGAATCCGTTAAAGAGCGGGAGACGAGCCCGCCGAAAAAGGGGCGGGGCCTATCTCCTCAGCACACAGCGCCATTTTCCTCACACAGCTCCGCTGGTCAGGAAGGCTCCCAGGCTCTCCCCTGCACTGCACTACAGAAACAGGGTAAAACAAGAGAGGGGGGGCAAAATTGTGGCAAAATTATATATATTAAAGCAGCTATATAGGGAGCACTTATTATAAGGCTATCCCTGTCATATATAGCGCTTTTGGTGTGTGCTGGCAAACTCTCCCTCTGTCTCGCCAAAGGGCTAGTGGGGTCCTGTCTTCTTTAAGAGCATTCCCTGTGTGTCTGCTGTGTGTCGGTACGTGTGTGTCGACATGTATGAGGACGATATTGGTGTGGAGGCGGAGCAATTGCCAAATATGGGGATGTCACCCCCTAGGGAGTCGACACCAGAATGGATGGCTTTATTTATGGAATTACGGGATAGTGTCAACACGCTAAAGCAGTCGTTTGACGACATGAGACGGCCGGACAATCAATCAGAACCTGTCCAGGCGCCTCAAACACCGTCAGGGGCTGTAAAACGCCCGTTACCTCAGTCGGTCGACACGGACCCAGACACAGGCACTGATTCCAGTGGCGACGGTGACGAATCAACCGTATTTTCCAGTAGGGCCACACGTTATATGATTTTGGCAATGAAGGAGGCGTTACATATTGCTGATACTACAGGTACCACAAAACAGGGTATTATGTGGGGTGTGAAAAAACTACCTATAGTTTTTCCTGAATCAGATGAATTAAATGAGGTGTGTGATGAAGCGTGGGTTGCCCCCGATAAAAAACTGCTAATTTCAAAGAAGTTATTGGCTTTATACCCTTTCCCGCCAGAGGTTAGGGCGCGCTGGGAAACACCTCCTAGGGTGGACAAGGCGCTCACACGCTTATCAAAACAAGTGGCGTTACCCTCTCCTGAGACGGCCGCACTTAAAGATCCAGCAGATAGGAGGATGGAAAATATCCAAAAAAGTATATACACACATACAGGTGTTATACTACGACCAGCTATAGCGACAGCCTGGATGTGCAGTGCTGGGGTAGCTTGGTCAGAGTCCCTGATTGAAAATATTGATACCCTGGATAGGGACAATGTTTTACTGTCTTTAGAGCAAATAAAGGATGCGTTTCTTTATATGCGTGATGCACAGAGGGATATTTGCACACTGGCATCACGGGTAAGTGCTATGTCCATTTCGGCCAGAAGAAGTTTATGGACGCGACAGTGGTCAGGTGATGCGGACTCAAAACGGCATATGGAAGTTTTGCCGTATAAAGGGGAGGAGTTATTTGGTGTTGGTCTATCGGATTTGGTGGCCACGGCTACAGCCAGGAAATCCACCTTTTTACCTCAAGTCACTCCCCAACAGAAAAAGACACCGACTTTTCAGCCGCAGCCCTTTCGTTCCTTTAAAAACAAGAGAGCAAAGGGATATTCATATCTGCCACGAGGCAGAGGAAAGGGGAAGAGACTGCAACAGGCAGCTCCTTCCCAGGAACAGAAGCCCTCCCCCGCTTCTACAAAAGCCTCAGCATGACGCTGGGGCTTCTCAAGCGGACTCGGGGGCGGTGGGGGGTCGTCTCAAGAATTTCAGCGCGCAGTGGGCTCACTCGCAGGTGGATCCCTGGATCCTGCAGATAATATCTCAGGGTTACAGGTTGGAACTAGAGACGTCTCCACCTCGCCGTTTCCTGAAGTCTGCTTTACCAACGTCCCCCTCCGACAGGGTGACGGTCTTGGAAGCCATTCACAAGCTGTACTCTCAGCAGGTGATAGTCAAGGTACCCCTTTTACAACAAGGAAAGGGGTATTATTCCACTCTATTTGTGGTACCGAAGCCGGATGGCTCGGTAAGACCTATTCTAAATCTGAAATCCTTGAACCTGTACATAAAAAAGTTCAAGTTCAAGATGGAGTCACTCAGAGCGGTGATAGCGAACCTGGAAGAAGGGGACTTTATGGTATCCTTGGACATCAAGGATGCGTATCTCCACGTTCCAATTTACCCCTCACACCAGGGGTACCTCAGGTTCGTCGTACAGAACTGTCACTATCAGTTTCAGACGCTGCCGTTTGGATTGTCCACGGCACCTCGGGTCTTTACCAAGGTAATGGCCGAGATGATGATTCTTCTTCGAAGAAAAGGCGTATTAATTATCCCATACTTGGACGATCTCCTAATAAGGGCAAGGTCCAGAGAACAGCTAGAGATGGGACTAGCACTGTCTCAAGAAGTGCTAAAGCAGCACGGGTGGATTCTGAATATTCCAAAATCCCAGTTAATTCCGACAACACGTCTGCTGTTCTTAGGGATGATTCTGGACACGGTTCAGAAAAAGGTTTTTCTCCCGGAGGAAAAAGCCAAGGAGTTATCCGAACTTGTCAGGAACCTCCTAAAACCAGGAAAGGTGTCTGTACATCAATGCACAAGAGTCCTGGGAAAAATGGTGGCTTCTTACGAAGCAATTCCATTCGGCAGATTCCACGCAAGAGTTTTCCAGAGGGATCTGCTGGACAAATGGTCAGGGTCGCATCTTCAGATGCACCAGCGGATAACCCTGTCTCCAAGGACAAGGGTATCTCTTCTGTGGTGGTTGCAGAGTGCTCATCTATTGGAGGGCCGCAGATTCGGCATACAGGATTGGATCCTGGTGACCACGGACGCCAGCCTGAGAGGCTGGGGAGCAGTCACACAAGGAAGAAACTTCCAGGGCGTGTGGTCGAGCCTGGAAACGTCTCTTCACATAAACATTCTGGAACTAAGAGCAATCTACAATGCTCTAAGCCAGGCAGAACCTCTGCTTCAAGGAAAACCGGTGTTGATCCAGTCGGACAACATCACGGCAGTCGCCCATGTAAACAGACAGGGCGGCACAAGAAGCAGGAGTGCAATGGCAGAAGCTGCAAGGATTCTTCGCTGGGCGGAGAATCATGTGATAGCACTGTCAGCAGTGTTCATCCCGGGAGTGGACAACTGGGAAGCAGACTTCCTCAGCAGACACGACCTTCACCCGGGAGAGTGGGGACTTCATCCAGAAGTTTTCCACATGCTTGTAACCCGTTGGGAAAGACCAATGGTGGACATGATGGCGTCTCGCCTCAACAAAAAACTGGACAGGTATTACGCCAGGTCAAGAGATCCGCAGGCAATAGCTGTGGACGCGCTGGTAACGCCTTGGGTGTACCAGTCGGTGTATGTGTTTCCTCCTCTGCCTCTCATACCAAAAGTATTGAGAATTATACGGCAAAGAGGCGTAAGAACGATACTAGTGGCTCCGGATTGGCCAAGAAGGACTTGGTACCCGGAACTTCAAGAGATGATCACGGAGGATCCGTGGCCTCTACCTCTGAGAAGGGACCTGCTTCAGCAGGGTCCCTGTCTGTTTCAAGACTTACCGCGGCTGCGTTTGACGGCATGGCGGTTGAACGCCGGATCCTAAAGGGAAAAGGCATTCCGGAAGAAGTCATTCCTACCTTGATTAAAGCAAGGAAGGAAGTAACCGCGCAACATTATCACCGCATTTGGCGAAAATATGTTGCGTGGTGCGTGGATCGGAGTGCTCCGATGGAGGAATTTCAACTGGGTCGATTCCTACATTTCCTGCAATCAGGATTGTCTATGGGTCTCAAATTGGGATCTATTAAGGTTCAAATTTCGGCCCTGTCGATTTCTTCCAGAAAGAATTGGCTTCAGTTCCTGAAGTCCAGACCTTTGTTAAGGGAGTACTGCATATACAGCCCCCTGTGGTGCCTCCAGTGGCACCGTGGGATCTCAATGTTGTTTTGGACTTTCTCAAATCTCATTGGTTTGAACCACTAAAAAATGTGGATTTGAAATATCTCACATGGAAAGTGACCATGCTACTAGCCCTGGCTTCGGCCAGGAGAGTGTCAGAACTGGCAGCTTTATCTTACAAAAGCCCATATCTGATTTTCCATTCGGACAGGGCAGAACTGCGGACTCGTCCGCATTTTCTCCCTAAGGTGGTGTCAGCATTTCATCTGAACCAGCCTATTGTAGTGCCTGCGGCTACAAGCGACTTGGAGGACTCCAAGTTGTTGGACGTTGTCAGAGCTTTAAATATACATTTCAAGGACAGCTGGAGTCAGGAAATCTGACTCACTGTTTATACTATATGCTCCCAACAAGTTGGGCGCTCCTGCGTCTAAGCAGACTATTGCGCGCTGGATTTGTAGTACGATTCAGCTTGCTCATTCTGTGGCAGGCCTGCCACAGCCAAAATCGGTAAATGCCCACTCCACAAGGAAGGTGGGTTCTTCTTGGGTGGCTGCCCGAGGGGTCTCGGCATTACAACTCTGCCGAGCGGCTACGTGGTCGGGGGAGAACACGTTTGTAAAATTCTACAAATTTGATACCCTGGCTAAGGAGGACCTGGAGTTCTCTCATTCGGTGCTGCAGAGTCATCCGCACTCTCCCGCCCGTTTGGGAGCTTTGGTATAATCCCCATGGTCCTTTCAGGAACCCCAGCATCCACTAGGACGATAGAGAAAATAAGAATTTACTTACCGATAATTCTATTTCTCGGAGTCCGTAGTGGATGCTGGGCGCCCATCCCAAGTGCGGATTATCTGCAATAATTGTACATAGTTATTGTTACCTAAATCGGGTTATTGTTGTAGGGAGCCATCTTTCAGAGGCTCCTCTGTTATCATTCTGTTAACAGGGTTTAGATCACAGGTTGTACGGTGTGATTGGTGTGGCTGGTATGAGTCTTACCCGGGATTCATAAATCCTTCCTTATTGTGTACGCTCGTCCGGGCACAGTATCCTAACTGAGGCTTGGAGGAGGGTCATAGGGGGAGGAGCCAGTACACACCACCTGATCATAAAGCTTTACTTTTTGTGCCCTGTCTCCTGCGGAGCTGCTATTCCCCATGGTCCTTTCAGGAACCCCAGCATCCACTACGGACTCCGAGAAATAGAATTATCGGTAAGTAAATTCTTATTTTTAGAACCAGCACCGGTCTCCATTAGCAGGGAGCTATTGCCACAGCCAGGGGACAAACTTGACAAGGTCCTGTGGCCGAAGCATTGCCCCACCTTGCTAGTCTGGCAGCCAAACAGCGGCTGCAACCATAGTAACGGGGTGTTGATTGGCTGTGTGCGCCAGGTTGTTCAATCACCGCTTTCCCCATTGAAGTCTATGGAGCGGCTCTGCTCCATAGACTTCAATGGTATGAACTGCTACATTGTATCCTACTGTATGATGGGAGGGAGCCACAAGGTTACTCGAAGTGCAACAAAGATATTAACATTTGTTTCAAATCTCTATTGTCTACAGTTGCACATGGAACTAGATACAAGGGGTTACCCACTAGTGTTGCATTAAATGCTGGTGACAGATTATGGATCCTCATGTCTTCAAGGAAAGTAAAAATAAGACATGGTAAAAGAGAACTATTTCAAAGTCAGAAAATATATTACGTTTAGAAATCTCCAAACCGTTGGAATCATATTTGTATGTAAAACAGCCTCCTTTATTCAGTTTTTCAAAAATATTCGTCGTCATTTTGAGAAAATACTTTTAATTTCTCACATGTGCAGTTTTTGCCAATTAGTTGAGGTGGTATAATGATTGTAAAACCTCACGTTCCCTGAGCTTGTAATTGTAATTGAAAGAAAAAGAGGAAGCTAATTATTAAAGTTAAGTTATGGAAATTGTTTTAGTTGCAGCCACAGTATCAAAAGAATTAAAAGGACCAATTATGGATCAGAGGATGTGTGCTATCAGACTCTGATTTTCTTACCACAATTCATCTCCCTTCTGTTCCGTCATTAGATCATGAATGCAACGCTATAAGTTATCAGGTAGCTGCCACTTCAAACGCCAGATCAAGGCAATGAGCAGTCTTTTGTCCAAGAACAAGGGGTGGAGGAGGTAGTCCGTTACCTGAAAGAGGGGGTGAAGTCCGGACAGGCACCCCCGTGTCGGCTTCTGCGCACGCCTATGCAGAGAACAATATTAAATGCTAAATACTGTTGGTTTATAAATGTTTTCTCATAGAGTAAAAAACACAAATTCTGATTCTCTTGCTGTTCAATAAGCGCTGGCATGGATATTTATTTTTACCAATCGTTCCTGCTGCCCTTTTCCCGAGCGCAGATACCAACATCAAAGGTCAGGAGACAGATGTGCAATCTGCCACAACATGTACTGTTCAAAGACACACTAACAGCGTACGCTGGCGGGACATTACGCGTCTATTCCACCTATCCAGGGCTTGATAATTGGGACCTTTAGTCTACAGATGTCAAAAAATAGCTCAAAAGCAAAATCACGGTGCTACTGTTTACTACAAACATTCTTTTTGTTTTGAGGTAGGTGAGCAGCTCACATTCAGGGCAGATGAGACAAATCCGGCTTTCTACAATGTTTTTTGTAGCACAAAGTAATTGTTACAAAAGTGACCCAAAGCTTCATTACGCCGTAAGAGACAGCTTGGAGAAAGGGCAGCAGGAGGAGAAGGGTGAAGTGAATTCAGATGCTCCATCAGGTGTAGGTAGGACACATTCATCTGGGAGCTTGTTAGCTAAGCTATCAGCAGCCTTTACAAACAGCTGACGTGGTTCCACAGAGCAGCTTCACACATCCCCTCGTTTCTCAGGGGAGATCAGGTTTCGATTCTGTTAGCAAGGCGCCCTACAGAACAGATGCAGCTTGCGTTTCCACAAACACGGAATAGGAGAATTAAAAATATGAGCTTTGGAAAGTCATTAACATTCGTGTTGGAATCGGAACCGCGGGGAGCTCTGTTCTCCTGTCACATACCTTTTTAAAGCTGTCTTGTTAATTGTTCAGTTCTCTCTATAAATTGAAATCAGCAGTCCTCATTTTTTAATTATCTACCTAAGCAGGTGGGTGTTCAAAATTGATGTACGCTATCATTTCCCTCATAGAATCTTCACATTATTCACTTACGAAAAATAATAGATACTGTGTAACTATCTAAAATAACATAAGTGTAACAGTTTAATCGTAATAAAAGTTATAATATACTATCTATATTAAAAAAAAAGTGAAAAATGATCTTATTAACTATGTAGGGAAAGCGTTTGCAAATGTTCTGCTTCAGGTCCTCCAGCCAGATGGAAATGCCATTTGTGTTTTTTTTAATGTCCCCAGTTGAATTATTTATTTTTGCTTCCTCTCCAGCCAAGCACACTGCTGTGTGTCCAGGGAGGCTGATGCCACTGAGTACTCTCCTCTATCGCACTACCCGATGTGCCGCTGCTGCTGCTATACAGTGCCAGCAATGGTCTCATCTGGTGTAAGTGTAACATTGATAATGATGACTGCGTGCGATTGGCCACACACAGTGAAATCACACCCATTTAATGAAAACTCCTTAAACTGCTACGACAGAAGTGATTTTACACCACAGAGCTCATTTTATATAAATAAATAACTTATTGATATTCAGTTGGGCACAGGGAAACCAGCACATACGCTAAGTGTTGTGCCTTAAAATAGATTTTAAAAAAAATATTTGCATTTGCTGTTCTTCACATTCAGAGATTATAGCCTCCTAGTATGGTCTGGACTGTTCCAGTTTTTATAAAATCCCTGCTTCATACAGAGATGCTGTAATCTCTCCCTCCCCGGTGAGACAGCTGTCCGCAGACACCCTCCCAGCACCCTCCCGGACGGACACCCCCCACCTGCAGGTCCATGGTCCACTCCAGTTGGCGTTCAGGGGTGACCTAGCACTTGGAGATGATGTCATCTCAAGTGCCGGCATTGCATCCATGTGCAGCGTGAACGGTGAAGACCCAGGAGTATCATAAGATGGTGCCGCAGTGAGAATGTGGTAAGTCCCAGGCAGAGGCGTTTCTAGGGTAGGGCGAGTGGGGCACGTGCCCTGGGCACCTTGGCAGGCCCAGGAGAGGGGGGCGCCGGCGGCGGCCAGGGCATCATGCCCCACTCGCCCCCGTCAACCCTAAATGTGAGGGGAGGAGAGCGCAGCGTCTCTCCCTCCCCTCACCGCCGCTGCCAGCACTAGCTGTGTCCGGTCTCCGGCGTTAGCCAATCAGAGCTTGCGGACCGGCTCCTGATTGGCTGCCGGTCCGCGAGCTCTGATTGGCTAGCGAACCGGCGCCAGACACAGCCGCCGGAGACGGGACGGGAGACCTGGACGGAGTGGTGAGGGGAAGGAGAAGCGCTGCGCTGCGCTCTCCTCCCCTCACATAAGTGGCCGGTGAGTGAACGGGGGGGGGGGGCACGGGCACAGTGGGGCACGTATCTGGCACCAAATGGGGCATGTAACTGGCACTGAGTGGGGCCTGGCACTGTGGGGCATGTATCTGGCACTGTGGGGCATGTAACTGGCACTGTGGGGCATGTAACTTGCACTGTGGGGCATGTATCTGGCACAGTGGGGCAATGTAACTGGCACTGTGGGGCATGTATCTGACACAGTGGGGCAATGTAACTGGCACTGTGGGGCAATGTAACTGGCACTGTGGGGCATGTATCCGGCACTGTGGGGCAATGTAACTGGCACTGTGGGGCAATGTAACTGGCACTGTGGGGCAATGTAACTGGCACTGTGGGGCATGTATCCGGCACTGTGGGGCATGTATCCGGCACTGTGGGGCATTGTATCTGGCACTGTGGGGCATTGTATCTGGCACTGTGGGGCAATGTAACTGGCACTGTGGGGCAATGTAACTGGCACTGTGGGGCAATGTAACTGGCACTGTGGGGCATGTATCCGGCACTGTGGGGCATGTATCCGGCACTGTGGGGCATTGTATCTGGCACTGTGGGGCATTGTATCCGGCACTGTGGGGCATGTATCTGGCACTGTGGGGCAATGTAACTGGCACTGTGGGGCAATGTAACTGGCACTGTGGGGCATGTGTCCGGCACTGTGGGGCATGTATCCGGCACTGTGGGGTATTGTATCTGGCACTGTGGGGCATTGTATTTGGCACTGTGGGGCAATGTAACTGGCACTGTGGGGCATGTATCTGACACAGTGGGGCAATGTAACTGGCACTGTGGGGCATGTAACTGGCACTGTGGGGCAATGTAACTGGCACTGTGGGGCATGTATCCGGCACTGTGGGGCATGTATCCGGCACTGTGGGGCATTGTATCTGGCACTGTGGGGCAATGTAACTGGCACTGTGGGGCAATGTAATTGGCACTGTGGGGCAATGTAACTGGCACTGTGGGGCATGTATCCGGCACTGTGGGGCAATGTAACTGGCACTGTGGGGCATGTATCCGGCACTGTGGGGCATGTATCCGGCACTGTGGGGCATTGTATCTGGTACTGTGGGGCAATGTAACTGGCACTGTGGGCCATTTTCAGTGGCCACACCCCTTCTGGAGCATGGCCACACCCCTTCTGGTGTGTGACCATGCCCATTTTTTTGGTGCGCGCACATGCTTCTTTTTGTGTGCTTTTTTTTTTTTTTGGGGGGGGGGGGGGGGGGGGGGGGGCACCATTTTACATCTTGCCCTGGGCTCCAAAAAGAACGTGTTCCAAAGCACACGTCAGACCAAGGATTTTGGTGGAAGAGGGGTATTACTATTCTGAGTCATGTATATACATTCTGAACACCCCATTTAGGTTAATCTCCTGCACCTAGGATGGGGTAGGTGTAAGTGCCAATGACAGCTGCTCTCATGTATGTAAGAGCAGGGCAGTTCAGTCACATAGATGCGTATAGTCACATAGATGCGTATAGTCACATACTGTAGATGCGTATAGTCACATAGATGCGTATAGTCACATAGATGCGTATAGTCACATACTGTAGATGCGTATAGTCACATAGATGCGCATAGTCACATAGATGCGTATAGTCACATAGATGCGCATAGTCACATAGATGCGTATAGTCAAATAGATGCGCTTAGTCACATAGATGCGTATAGTCACATAGATGCGTATAGTCACATAGATGTTTATAGTCACATATACAGATGCGTATTGTCACACACTGTAGATGCGTATAGTCACATAGATGCGCAGTCACATAGATGCGTATAGTCACATAGATGAGTATAGTCACATACTGTAGATGCATATAGTCACATAGATGCATATAGTCACATAGATGCGTATAGTCACATAGATGCGTATAGTCACATTAGCATTCCATTTGCAAATCACTGGCATTCCTTCTGCAGCGACCATCCAGAGTTACATATTACATACGGCTAGGGATCATGCCCAGAGTGCCATTGCTGTATACTGCATTCACGCGATTTCTGGTGATACCTTTACAGTCTTAACAGATAAACTGTCTTTGTTTTCCAGAATGCCTGTCACACTCTTGCTACTGTTTTACATAAAAACTCATTAAGAGATACAATGTAACCCCCTATGGTGCTGTTATTGAGAGCCCCTTGAACTGATTGATTAAATCTTTGGAGATTGCTTATTTAGTTTCCTTATTCTCATAATAAGCATTGGGTCTTTTGAATTCCTACTGAACTAATCTTTATTTTAATCTGCATGTAGAATCTGTGTCATCCGAGCCAAGATGTGAGGTGGGCAGTTTCACGGATCATCCCCTGCTGGCGGCTGATGTGACCAAATATAAAATAAATGATAAAAAAAGAACATCTATTATCACTACCCATGGAGCATGATTACTGACATAATGATTTTTATGCAGAGAAGTGCAGGCTCTGTTTAATGCCTTTTTTCTGGATGTTTGTTGCTCCATAGAAATAGAACAAGACTTTAAGTCTATAATACTGTACAGCAGGCCTGGCCAACCTGTGGCTCTCCAGCTGTTGTGAAACTACAAGTCCCAGCATTCCCTGCCACAGTTTTGCTATTAGGGGATGCTAAAACTGTGGCAAGGCATGCTGGGATATGTAGTTTTACAACAGCTGTAGAGCCACAGGTTGGCCAGGCCTGTTGTACACCTTTAAAACACAAATGCCAGCAAGTGCTGGATTCTGGGGGAGCGGTAGAAGAACCTAGTAACAACCCTGGACATTAATGATAACATTGGTCTTTTTATACACTGGATACTGTATGGAATACACTATTAATATTTAACACTATAGATGGTCTATAGTATAGGCTGTATCAAACATTTAAATATAAATAAGTGGTAAGGAAAAGGTTAAACATACCATAATAAATACACAAACATAATAGAACCAGTACTGCACTTTCTAAGCACACATTCTCCCACCTCATGATAAGGCTCCTGTCTCTTCTTCCTGGTAGCTACTCTCTGGTCCAGTGCACTGATTGATGACTCAGATCCACACACACAGCAAACTTGGTAGAAGACGCTGCTACCACTTGGCATGTACATCAGCTCTGTCCCTTATACGGCATGATAAGGCAGCAGCCCTAGTAATTGTATTTTCTCTAACGTCCTAGTGGATGCTGGGAACTCCGTAAGGACCATGGGGAATAGCGGGCTCCGAAGGAGGCTGGGCACTCTAGAAAGATCTTAGACTACCTGGTGTGCACTGGCTCCTCCCACTATGACCCTCCTCCAAGCCACAGTTAGATTTCGTGCCCGGCCGAGGTTGGATGCACACTAGGGGCTCTCCTGAGCTCTTAGAAAGTTATAGTCTTAGAATTTGTTCTTTTCAGTGAGACCTGCTGGCAACAGGCTCACTGCAGCGAGGGACTAAGGGGAGAAGAAGCGAACTCGCCTGCTTGCAGCCGGATTGGGCTTCTTAGGCTACTGGACACCATTAGCTCCAGAGGGATCGACCGCAGGCCCAGCCTTGATGTTCGGTCCCGGAGCCGCGCCGCCGTCCCCCTTACAGAGCCAGAAGCAAGAAGATGGTCCGGAAAATCGGCGGCATGAAGGCTCAGTCTTCACCAAGGTAGCGCACAGCACTGCAGCTGTGCGCCATTGCTCCTCATACACACTTCACACTCCGGTCACTGAGGGTGCAGAGCGCTGGGGGGGGGCGCTCTGAGGCAGCAATAAAAACACCTTGGCTGGCAAAAATACTTCAATATATAGCCCCAGGGGCTATATATGAGGTAAATACCCCTGCCAGAAGTCCATAAAAAACGGGAGAATAGGCCGCGAAAAAGGGGCGGAGCCTATCTCCTCAGCACACTGGCGCCATTTTCCCTCACAGCTCCGTTGGAGGGAAGCTCCCTGGCTCTCCCCTGCAGTCTACAAGGGTTAAAAAAAGAGAGAGGGGGCACTAAATTTAGGCGCAGTATACATTATATATATAGATATAAAGCTATAGGGGACATAACTCAGTTAGTCCCTGCAGTATATAGCGCTCTGGTGTGTGCTGGCATACTCTCACTCTGTCCCCCCAAAGGGCTTTTGTGGGTCCTGTCCTCGTTTAGAGCATTCCCTGTGTGTCTGCGGTGTGTCGGTACGGCTGTGTCGACATGTTGAATGAGGAGGCTTATATGGTGACGGAACAGAGGCCGATATATGTGATGTCGCCCCCTGTGGGGCCGACACCAGAGTGGATAGAGAGGTAAAAGGTATTAACCGACAGTGTCAACTCCTTACATAAAAGGGTGGATGACGTAACAGCTGTGGGACAGCCGGCTTCGCAGCCCGCGCCTGCCCAGGCGTCTCAAAGGCCATCAGGGGCTCAAAAACGCCCGCTCTCTCAGATGGCAGACACAGATGTCGACACGGAGTCTGACTCCAGTGTCGACAAGGTGGAGACATATACACAATCCAATCCGTGACTTGATCCCGGCAATAAAAAATGTGTTATACATTTCTGACTTTAACCTCTATAAATGGGTTTTAGGTTTGGGGAGAAAAAACAGGCAGTGTTTTGTTCCCCCATCAGATGAATAAATGAAGTGTGTGAAAACCGTGGGTTCCCCCGTTAAGAAACTGGTAATTTATAAAAAGTTACTGATGGCGTACCCTTTCCCGCCAGGAGGATAAGTTACGCTGGGAGATATCCCCTAGGGTGGATAAGGCGCTCACACGTTTGTCAAAAAAGGTGGCACTGCCGTCTTAGGATACGGCCACTTTAATAGGTACCTGTTGATAAAAAACAGGAGGCTATCCTGAAGTCTGTATTTACACACTCAGGTACTAGACTGAGACCTGCAGATAGTGCTGCTGCAGCGTGGTTGGTGACCCTGTCAAACAGGGATAATAGTTGGCAAACATAAAAACATATTAAAGACGTTGTCTTATATATGGGGGATGCACAGAGGGATATTTTGCCGGCTGGCATCCAAAATAAATGTAATGTCCATTCTGTCAGGAGGGTATTAGAGACCTGTCACTGGACAGGTGATGCTGACTTAAAAAGCGCATAGAGAGCCTTATAAGGGTGAGGAATTATTTGGGGATGGTCTCTGGGACCTCGTATCCACAGCAACTGCTGGGAAGAAATAATTTTACCTCAGGTTTCCTCACAGAAAAAGGTACAGTCCTTTCGGCTTCAGAAAAGCAAGCGGGTCAAATGGCGCTTCCTTTCTGTACAGAGACAAGGGTAGAGGGAAAAAGCTGCACCAGTCAGCCTGTTCCCAGAATCAAGATTCTTCCCCCGCCTCCTGTGAGTACACACCATGACGCGGGTGCTCCACAGGTGTAGCCAGGTACGGTGGGGGGCCGCCTCAAAAATTTCAGCAATTAGTGGGCTCGCTCACAGGTGGATCCCTGTTTCTTCCAAGTAGTATTTCAGGGGTACAAGCTGGAATTAGAGATGTCTCCCCCCAGCCGTTTCCTAAAATATGCCTTGCTGACAACTCCCTCAGGCAGGGAGGCTGTGCTAGAGGCAATTAATAAGCGGTATTCCCAGCAGGTAATACTCAAGGTGCCCCTACTTCAACAAGGACGGGGTTACTATTCCACACGGGTTGGGGTACCGAAACCGCATGGTTCGGTGTGACCCATTTTATATTAAAATCCTTGAACATAAAAAAAAAAAAAAAAAAAAATTCAAGTTCAAGATGGAATCGCTCAGGGCGGTTATTGCAAGCCTGGACGAGGGGGATTACATGGTATCCCGGGACATCAAGGATGCTTACCTGCATGTCCCCATTTACCATCCTCGCCAGGAGTACCTCAGATTTGTGGTACAGGATTACCATTACCAAGTCCAGACACTGCCGTTTGGACTGTACATGGCACCGAGGGTGTTTTATCAAGGTAATGGCCGAAATGATGATACTCCTTCAAAAAAAAGGGAGTTGTAATTATCCCGTATTTGGACAATCTCGTTATAAGGGCGAGGTCCAAGGAGCAGTTGGTAGTCGGGGTAGCACTATTTTGGAAAGTGCTACAACAGCATAGGTGGATTCTAAACAGTCCAAAGTCACAGCTGGTTCCTATGACACGTCTACTGTTCCTGGGGATGGTTCTGGACATAAACCAGAAATAGTGTTTCTCCCGGAGGAGAAAGCCAAGGAGTTGTCATCTCTAGTCAGAGACCTCCTGAAACCAAAATAGGTAGCGGTGCATCATTGCACGCGAGTCCTGGGAAAAATGGTAGCTTCTTACGAAGCAATCCCATTAGGCAGGTTCCATACAAGAACTTTTCAGAGGGACCTGTTGGACAAGTGGTCCGGATCGCATCTTCCGATGCATAGGCTGATAACCCTGTCTTCAAGGACCAGGGTATCTCTACTGTGGTGGCTGCAGAGTGCCCATCTTCAAGAGGGCCGCAGGTTCGGCATACAGGACTAGGTCCTAGTGACCATGGATTCCAGCCTTTGAGGCTGGGGGGCAGTCACATAGGGAAGAAACTTCCAGGGACTTTGGTCAAGTCAGGTTATTTCCCTACACATAAATATTCTGGATCTGAGGGCCATTTAAAATGCCCTGAGGCCAGCAAGGCCTCTGCTTCAAAACCAGCCGGTACTGATCCAATCAGACAACATCACGGCAGTCGCCCATGTAATCAACAGGGCGGCACAAAAAGCAGGATGGCGATGGCAGAAGCCACAAGGATTCTCCGATAGGCGGAAAATCATGTGTTAGCACTGTCAGCAGTGTTCATTCCCGGAGTGGACAACTGGGAAGCAGATCTTCTCAACAGACACGACCTCCACCCGGGAGAATGGGGACTTCCTCCAGAAGTCTTCCAATAGGATTGTACACCATTGGGAAAGGCCACAGGTGGACATGATGGCGTCCGCCTTAACAAAAAGCTATAAAAGATATTGCTCCAGGTCAAGGGACCCTCAGGCGATAGCTATGGACGCTCTGGTAACACCGTGGGTGTACCAGTCGGTTTAGGTGTTCTCCCCTCTGCCTCTCATACCAAAGGTACTGAGAATAATAAGAAGGCGAGGAGTAAGAACGATACTCGTGGATGGCCAAGAAGAGCTTGGTACCCAGAACTTCAAGAATTTATATCAGAGGACCCATGGCCTCTGCCACT
Organism: Pseudophryne corroboree; assembly: GCF_028390025.1. Lineage (NCBI taxonomy): Eukaryota > Metazoa > Chordata > Amphibia > Anura > Myobatrachidae > Pseudophryne > Pseudophryne corroboree. The sequence goes on along the minus strand of NC_086449.1, from coordinate 760,557,240 downwards.
CAGTCAGGACCTGCGGCAGCAGGGGCCCTGTCTGTTCCAAGACTTACCGCGGCTGCGTTTGACGGCATGGCGGTTGAACGCCGGATCCTGAAGGAAAAGGGCATTCCGGAGGAAGTAATTCCTACGCTTACTAAAGCCAGGAAAGAGGTTACAGCAACTCATTATCACCGCATATGGCGAAAATATGTTGCATGGTATGAGGCCGAAAGGGCCCCAACAGAGGAATTTCAACTAGGTCGATTTCTGCATTTCCTGCAAGCAGGAGTGACTATGGGCCTTAAATTGGGTTCCATTAAGGTACAGATCTCAGCTCTGTCGATTTTCTTTCAAAAAAGAACTCGCTTCAGTACCTGAAGTTCAGACATTATAAAAGGAGTGCTGCATAGTCAGCCCCCGTTTGTGCCTCCTGTGGCACCTTGGGATCTCAACGTGGTGTTGAGTTTTCTTAAAATCACATTGGTTTGAACCACTAAAAACCGTGGATCTGAAATATCTCACATGGAAGGTGGTTATGTTATTGGCCTTGGCTTCTGCCAGGCGAGTATCAGAATTGGCGGCTTTGTCTTGTAAAAGCCCTTATTTGATTTTCCATATGGATAGGGCAGAATTGAGGACTCGTCCCCAGTTTCTCCCTAAGGTGGTGTCAGCGTTTCACCTGAACCAGCCTATTTGGTGCCTGCGGCTACTAAGGATTTGGAGGACTCCAAGTTGCTAGACGTTGTCAGGGCCCTGAAAATATATGTTTCCAGGACGGCTGGAGTCAGAAAATCTGACTCGCTGTTTATCCTATATGCACCCAACAAGCTGGGTGCTCCTGCTCCTAAGCAGACTATTGCTCGTTGGATTTGTAGTACAATTCAGCTTGCACATACTGTGGCAGGCCTGCCACAGCCAAAATCTGTCAATGCCCATTCCACAAGGAAGGTGGGCTCATCTTGGGCGGCTGCCCGAGGGGTCTCGGCTTTACAACTTTGCCGAGCAGCTACTTGGTCAGGGGCAAACACGTTTGCAAAATTCTACAAATTGGATACCCTGGCTGAGGAGGACCTGGAGTTCTCTCATTCGGTGCTGCAGAGTCATCCGCACTCTCCCGCCCGTTTGGGAGCTTTGGTATAATCCCCATGGTCCTTACGGAGTTCCCAGCATCCACTAGGACGTTAGAGAAAATAAGAATTTACTCACCGGTAATTCTATTTCTCGTAGTCCGTAGTGGATGCTGGGCGCCCATCCCAAGTGCGGTTTATCTGCATTACTTGTACATAGTTGTTGTTAACTAAATCGGGTTACTGTTGAGCCATCTGTTGAGAGGCTCTATTGTTTCATACTGTTAACTGTGTTTCATATCACGAGTTGTACGGTGTGATTGGTGTGGCTGGTATGAGTCTTACCCGGGATTCAAAATCCTTCCTTATTGTGTACGCTCGTCCGGGCACAGTACCTAACTGAGGCTTGGAGGAGGGTCATAGTGGGAGGAGCCAGTGCACACCAGGTAGTCTAAGATCTTTCTAGAGTGCCCAGCCTCCTTCGGAGCCCGCTATTCCCCATGGTCCTTACGGAGTTCCCAGCATCCACTACGGACTACGAGAAATAGAATTACCGGTGAGTAAATTCTTATTATATACCATTGCTATTGTTGTCATAACTTCAGCCACTTGCCAAGAGAAGAGGGGTTTCTGGGCAACCAGAAACCCCCCCCCCCATGTGAACTGGATGGCGGTCATTAGGTCAACATGAGTTAGGTCGACATACATTGGGTCGACCACGTTTGGTCAACATGCATTAGGTCGACATGATCACTAGGTCGACTGGTCATTAGGTCGACATGTACTAGGTCAACATGGAAAAAGGTTGACATGAGCTTTTCACAATTTTTTTTAATTTTTTGACTTTTTTCATACTTAAGGATCCACATGGACTACAATTGGGAATGGTAACCTGTACTGAGCACAGCAGTAGCGGTGTAAGGCATCGTGCCCGAAGCATGGCGACTGAAGTGAGCCATACAAGGCAGTGGCATGCGGTGAGGTCAGTGGCTGGTGAGGCACTGCAGCCATAATGTTCGCTGAGTCCTGCGGATGACCCTTACCCATTGGATTTTCTATAATGGGTGCAGGGGGGCCCCACACCGCACCCATACATTATATTTCCCCCAGTTGCCCGGAGGCAAGATAAATGTTGGTGCCCCCCCAATAGCCTGTGGGCATCTGTGAATCTTCTTTGTTTGTTCTTCATTGCCTACTTGAAAAACCAGGCAGAAGTTTCCAAAAATGTACTGTACACACCACTTTCACTTACAAACACACACCTCTTATTTAAAAACACACACGCGCGCCCCTCTTTTATTTAAAAAACACACATGCGCACCCCTCTTTTATTTAAAAAACACACACGCGCGCCCCTCTTTTATTTAAAAAAACACATTCGCGCACCCCTCTTTTATTTAAAAAACACACGCGCGCACCCCTCTTTTTTAAAAAAACACACACCTCTTATTTACAAACACACATACACACCTCTTTCACTTAAAACACAAACACAGGGGTACATTTACTAAGATTCGTATTTTCCAAATTCATGTCCAAGTTCAATCACGAATGACATCGACAGTGTAAAATTGCAACTTTTTGAATTGATTACGATGGATTTACTAAGCTGTCGTATTCGGGTTTTTCTTTTCTTCCGATGTCGATGTCATTCGTGGTTTTTTACCTATTTTTACGGCAGTGATTAGCAAAACACTGCCGACTTTTTTTACAATCAATCTCGGCTGGATCTGTGTGATCCGTGCTGGGTTTTTTTTTTTTTTTTTAATTAAACACTGTAAAATAATAAAAAAAAATGCGTGGGGTCCCCCCTCCTAAGCATAACCAGCCTCGGGCTCTTTGAGCCGATCCTGGTTGCAAAAATATGGTGAAAAAAATGACAGGGGTTCCCCCATATTTAAGCAACCAGCATCGGGCTCTGCGCCTGGTCCTGGTCCCAAAAATACGGGGGACAAAAAGAGTAGGGGTCCCCCGTATTTTTAAAACCAGCACCGGGCTCCACTAGCTGGACAGATAATGCCACAGCCGGGGGTCACTTTTATATAGTGCCCTGCGGCCGTGGCATCAAAAATCCAACTAGTCACCCCTGGCCGGGGTACCCTGGGGGAGTGGGGACCCCTTCAATCAAGGGGTCCCCCCCCCCCAGCCACCCAAGGGCCAGGGGTGAAGCCCGAGGCTGTCCCCCCCCATCCAATGGGCTGCGGATGGGGAGGCTGATAGCCTTTGTTGTAAAAGAAAAGATATTGTTTTTAGTAGCAGTACTACAAGGCCCAGCAAGCCTCCCCCGCATGCTGGTACTTGGAGAACCACAAGTACCAGCATGCGACGGAAAAACGGGCCCGCTGGTACCTGTAGTACTACTACTAAAAAAATACCCAAAAAAAGACAAGACACACACACCGTGAAAGTATAATTTTATTACATACATACACACATACATACATACTTACCTTAAGTTCCCACGCAGGTCGGTCCTCTTCTCCAGTAGAATCCAAGGGGTACCTGTTGAAGAAATTATACTCACGAGATCCAGGGGTCCAGGCTCCTCGGGAAATCCAGGGGTAATCCACGTACTTGACAACAAAAAACAAAACGGTGTCCCGACCACGAACTGAAAGGGGACCCATGTTTGCACATGGGTCACCTTTCCACGAATGCCAGAAAGCCACTCTGACTTCTGTCTAAGTGGGTTTCTTCAGCCAATCAGGGAGCGCCACGTTGTAGCACTCTCCTGATCAGCTGTGTGGTCCTGTCCTCACTGACAGGCAGCACACGGCAGTGTTACAATGTAGCGCCTATGCGCTCCATTGTAACCAATGATGGGAACTTTCTGCTCAGCGGTGACGTCACTTTAGGTCAACCGCAGGGCAGAAAGTTCCCATCATTGGTTACAATGTAGCGCATAGGCGCTACATTGTAACACTGCCGTGTGCTGCCTGTCAGTGAGGACAGGACCACACAGCTGATCAGGAGAGTGCTACAACGTGGCGCTCCCTGATTGGCTGAAGAAACCCACTTAGACAGAAGTCAGAGTGGCTTTCTGGCATTCGTGGAAAGGTGACCCATGTGCAAACATGGGTCCCCTTTCAGTTCGTGGTCGGGACACCGTTTTGTTTTTTTTGTCAAGTACGTGGATTACCCCTGGATTTCCCGAGGAGCCTGGACCCCTGGATCTCGTGAGTATAATTTCTTCAACAGGTACCCCTTGGATTCTACTGGAGAAGAGGACCGACCTGCGTGGGAACTTAAGGTAAGTATGTATGTATGTGTGTATGTATGTAATAAAATTATACTTTCACGGTGTGTGTGTCTTGTCTTTTTTTGGGTATTTTTTTAGTAGTAGTACTACAGGTACCAGCGGGCCCGTTTTTCCGTCGCATGCTGGTACTTGTGGTTCTCCAAGTACCAGCATGCGGGGGAGGCTTGCTGGGCCTTGTAGTACTGCTACTAAAAACAATATCTTTTCTTTTACAACAAAGGCTATCAGCCTCCCCATCCGCAGCCCATTGGATGGGGGGGGGACAGCCTCGGGCTTCACCCCTGGCCCTTGGGTGGCTGGGGGGGGGACCCCTTGATTGAAGGGGTCCCCACTCCCCCAGGGTACCCCGGCCAGGGGTGACTAGTTGGATTTTTGATGCCACGGCCGCAGGGCACTATATAAAAGTGACCCCCGACTGTGGCATTATCTGTCCAGCTAGTGGAGCCCGGTGCTGGTTTTAAAAATACGGGGGACCCCTACTCTTTTTGTCCCCCGTATTTTTGGGACCAGGACCAGGCGCAGAGCCCGATGCTGGTTGCTTAAATATGGGGGAACCCCTGTCATTTTTTTTCCCATATTTCTGCAACCAGGAACGGCTCAAAGAGCCCGAGGCTGGTTATGCTTAGGAGGGGGGACCCCACGCAATTTTTTTTTAAAAAATAAGCACTTTCCCACCCCTTCCCACTGATATACATGCACGGATCTCATGGATCCGTGCATGCCTATCCAATCACGAATAAAAAAAAAAGGTCTGTTTTTTTTTAGCACTTTTTTACGAGTTGTAATTTTTCACGGCAGTGTTTGTTCTTTTTTTGCTTTGCACTTCTTAGTAAATGACCGAGATTCATACTTAAACAGCCGCGTTTTGACCGATGGTGTATTCATTCGTAATTTTTTACCTGAACTTGCAAAAAATTACGAATGCCCTCATCACTGCCGTGATTAGTGCTTAGTAAATTACCGAGATGACACTTTGATGAAAAAACGGCATCTCGGTCAAAATCGGGAGCTTAGTAAATTTCCCCCACAGGCTGCTGCCAACATTTATTAAAGATGCCCCCCGGCACCCGTACCTGTAGCTATTGGAGCTAAGGAGAGTGCTTCACCCGGCCAGCTCTCAATAAAGCCTGGGAAAAGCTTGTGCGCTGCAGCTCCCCCTAGATTCAGCTTCTTGCAAGCTGTCTCTGTGGATACCAAGAGGCAGTTGCTGTGTCACTGACACAGCTCCTCCGTCTCAAAAAAGCATGCACCACCCCGCCCTGCCTGCACTGTAATTCGGCTCCTCAGGGTCGCGGATGGACAATGCATGACCATAGGTGTGCGCATCACATTTCATTAGGGGGTGCACTGTTGGAGGGGTATCTAGCACCACATATTGACATTCCTTTCTATTCCATATGCACCTTACCTATATGGTGGTTTCTCACAATGGGGAACCTCTGAAGAAATGAATTCTCCCTGGGAAGACGGCATCTTCAGTCGGCATTCACTATTCAGGTAGATATCACATGGTCCGGAAGATGCCTGTTAGTGTAGGAATATAACTAAGGTCCAGGGCCGGAGCTTCCACTAGGCAGCTTTAGGCAGCTGCCTAGGGGCGCCGGATCCTGAGGGGGTGGCCTGCTACAGCTGCCTGAAAAAGGTAGCATGGTCCTACCTCACAGTCGCTGCAATCCTACGGCACTCATATCTTACAGTAGTCGCAACTGGCAAGCTCCCGTATTGCAGCCTCCAGCTCCGCCTCCACCTGGCATAAGAAGTTTCTTTGACAGCTCCTGGAGTCCTGGCTGGGGGTGACATGTGGCGCTGCTCTTCATTGCAGGCTCTTTCGCAGACTACTCAGTCCCAACTCTGCATCGCATCCCGCAGGTAAGGTGGCTGCACAGTGCACTCTCTGCATTTGATAAGGAAAGAGGGGGAGAGCAGCAGAGCAGCAGTCTGTGGAGGGGGGGGCAGCAGGCATGCACACAGTCTGGGGGGGGGGGAATGAGCAGCAGCACGCACACAGATGTGGAGGAGATAGAACAGCAGACATTTAACAGAGTGGGGGGGTGAGAGCTGCAGGCACCCACACAGACTGGGGAGATGGGGAGAAGAGAGCAGCCATGCAACAGACTGGGGGTGGGGGAGAGCAGCAACATGTCTTTCACCTGAAGGGCGGGTAGGGGGAAGGGGCAGTAGGCAGAAGTTTTGCCTAGGGTGCCGAGAAACCTTGCACCTGCCCTGCTAAGGTCATCATCATACAAGAGGTTCAACCAGACTTGTATCACCTCCTGTACTGTGTCTCTCAGCCACACCACCTTCTCACCGCAACATCTATCAGCCACACCACCATCTCCCCCTGCGTCTCTCAGCCACACCATCATCTCTCCCCAACATCTACCAGCCACACCACCATCTCCCCCTGCGTCTCTCAGCCACACCATCATCTCTCCCCAGCATCTCTCAGCCACACCACCATCTCCCCCTGCGTCTCTCAGCCACACCATCATCTCTCCCCAGCATCTCTCAGCCACACCATCATCTCCCCCTGTGTCTTTCAGCCACATCATCATCTCTTCCCTTCACCCACTCCCCAATTGTAACAGCACATCGCCTCCTCTGTCCTTATGCCAGCCTCCTCTCATACTCCTGAGGCCAGCAGCATACTCATGTCAATGTACTCATGTCAATGTCCTCTCCTTTCATGCACCCCTCATATCAGCCTCACCCCCTACGCTTAAGCCAGCTCATGCCAAAGTTTTCCTCCTGCCAGTCCAGTCAGTCAGCTACTGCCACCCTCAGCTGCAAGCCAGCAGACCAGTCACCCACTCCCCTCCCCTTACTCTCCTGGCCCCTCTCAGCCTCAGTGTGTAATGCAATAAATAAAATAAAACAGCGCTGAAGCTGGGATTTGTGTGTTTGAACAGCCCTGAAAAAATAGAATAGTAATAACAATGTGAGGCAGGGTGCTTGCTATAATGTATCTATGTAGTATGTGTTTGTAACAATTGTTGCTTTATTGTTGCTAATTGTAGCAGTGCAATACCTGTAAAGAAAAATGGGTTAGTTTAATGTAAACAGCCCTGGGGGACGCTGGTGTCTCTCCGTGAGGCTAGGTTCCCCGCTCCGTGAAGCCGCTTTACTCCGGCCGCGTCTCCTGTGCGCCGTGCTGCGCCCTGGGGCTGCTTGAGATCCCGGCTTGTGTGTCGGCTTTTACGGTGTACTCTATATGAAAGAGTACACTTGGGCTGACACTCTCTTTGGAGGTGCTAGCCTCATGGAGAGACACCAGCGTCCCCCCCGTTAGCGTGTACAAGGAGACGCGGCTGGAGTGAAGCGGCACCACGGAGCTTGGAACCTAGCCATACGGAGAAACACCAGCGTCCCCCGTCAGCATGGAAAAGGTTGGTAGATTAGGGACAGTTAGGGCTTTAATACATCTTGCCTAACATCCTCATCTCTCCTATACGGCAAACAATGGAACCCTGATTTAAATCCAAGGACTGTCAACAGAGCCGGCCCTAACCAATATGATGCCCTAGGCAAGATTTTGGCTGGTGCCCCCTAGCACCACCGCTGGTTCCGCCTCTGACCTTGCACCTCTTTCCCAGCACCATCACCCCTCACCCATAGCAGTCTTTATTTCGGTGTTTGTACCGCCCAAAAAGGGGTGTGTTTTGCTGGCAAGCGGCATGGCCACACAATAGTAACCCCAATTCCAATTATGCCACACAGTACTGCAACTTTATTCACATTTTATCATGCGATAGTGTCTCTTATTCACATTACATCACACAGTAGTACCACTTTACCTTATAAACGTTACTCCTCACAGTAGAGCCCCTTATTTACATTACATCACACTGAATTGCTCCTTATTCACATAACACCACACCATATTGCTCTTTATTCACATTAGACGACACAGTAGTGCCCTTTCTATATGCAACGCCACATAGTAGAGCACCTTATACACATAATGCCACACATTAGTAATGCCTTTATACACATAATACCACACAGTAATGCCCCTTACACATATGAGACACATTATTAATGTCCTTCTAAACATAATGCACCTTACACATTATGACAACCTTTATTAATGCCCTTTTACACATAATATCCCTTACACATATGCCGCACATTATTAATGCACTTATACACATAATGACACACATAGTGCCCCCTACACATTTGCTGCACATTATTAGTGCCCCTATACACATAATGACACACATACAGTAGTACCCTGTTACACATATGCCGCTCATTATGAATGCCCTTATACATATAATGACACACATATTGCCCCTTTACACATATGTTGCACATTATTAATGCATTTATACATGACACACATAATGCTCCTTACACATATTCCAAACACTACTGCACAGCTAACCCACTCACATGCACTCAGCACTCACACTGCCACTAACACTGTGACCTCTGCCTCTGCTTGGATACAGATGTGTCCTCATAAATCTTGCCTCAATGCTAACGCCGGGCATACCTTTTTTTTTATGAAAATGCATCTTATTTGCATTGCTATGTGGCTAGGATACACAAGCAGCTTCTGCTGATTAAAATTATATGCAGCATGCCTATATACTGTGTGAGACTGTGGCTGTATCTGCATATGAAATGCTACACACAGAATATAGGCATGCCGCATATCATTTTAATCAGCAGAAGATGTTGATGCCCCTAGGCATATCAAATGCCCTAGGCAATTGCCTAGTTTGCCTATGCCTATGGCCGGCTCTGACTGTCAACATACAAAAGGGCTGTTTACATTAAACTAGCCCATTTTTCTTTACAGGTATTGCTACAATTAGCAACCATAAAGCAACAATTGTTACAAACACAAGTAATGACAAGAACTATTTAATCCAATGCATTTATATAATGAAGTAAAATAAATAAATAGGTTTTGCTCAAATAAAAATTTGACAAATACAAAATAAAATACAAGAAATACAAAATATTGAGATAAAACTATTTGTTAATCAAATAAAGTGGCGTGAAATTATGTCTAGCATCTCAATTATTGCCTAAACACCTGAACTAAAGCAGTACAGAAAACGCAGGATAATAGCGCCTGTCCGGTCTGGACACTGCGTGCATGGCATGGATGTTGGCACTGTACCCACCTGCCTTGCTTGGTGATGATCATCTCACTCTGATGCCTGTGAAACTTCAGCCAGAGTGGCCTGCTACACAGGTAGACCTGAGCCTTGCCCGGGACTAGCCCAGGCTGCGCGGTGGAGAACTGAAAGTAGGGTGCCCCTTGGTAAGAGTGCCCGTACTGCTGGGTGTATGGGTATCTGGTGCCATGGTATCCTTGTGGGGATGAGTTGCCCAGGAGGCTGTTGTAAGCTCCATTGGTGATGACTGGGTGGTGAGCCATGTACCGGCTGGGGCTCCCGATGGAAAATGCTGGGTGAGCAGGTCCATGCTGGCTCGGGTAGGGGAACATAGTAGTTGCAGGAGCTGCAGACTGGGACTGACTGGGCTGAGGAGGGAGGAGATAGCGATCTGCTGCAGAGCCATCAAAATTACGACGAATCTCAGACACCCCATCCAAGGCAGGAGATGGCTTACCCCTCTGGCCATCCCCTGGTGCGTCCTTGGAGTCAGGGAACCTGTCTGGATCTGACTGATTCGTCATCCCCCTGGTAGGTTTTTTCAAAGGTGAACTTCTCTCTAGGCTGTCAGCAGTGGAGATAATGGGATGTTCATGCAAAGCCAGCTCAGATGCGCCTGGTTGGGGGTAGCTGCTGCTTACACTGAGGAATTTCTTGGAGAGCATGATAGAGGGAGAGATGCAATGCTCCAGCTGCATAGCTAGCACCCAACTAACCCCTTAGCCCCCTGTTATTGGAAAGCACTCACATAAAGCTCACATGTAGGGGGGAAATTAATGTCTTAGTAAGTCTAGAACACTTGGTGCTTCCTCACAGAGCTTTGATCCACTTTTTTTTTTCCTTGGGCGCACAGATTGGCCAATTGACTCCATGCAGCAACAAGACAACATCCTGCTGCATGGGGAACTGATGAAACAGCTCCTGCCATTGGTTTACTGCTGACAGTAATTTAATTCGATAGGCATTAGTTAGGATAATCACCTGGCTCCTGGTCGCTGGGATGGCAAATTGAGGGGGAATTGTGTGTGTGCGTGTGCCCGGACTCACTGTGAATACTCACCTTACAGGTGCGGCGTTCCTCCCGGTGGAGTGGCCTGCTCGGCGTCTGGGTCGCTGTAATGCCAGCGTCCTCATGTCGGTGGCTGGCCTGGCAGGGGGAGTCCCACGACTGCAGTTACCTCTGGCCGGCGGCTGCTGGGCTGTGTTGTCCCTCGTCGGCGCAGGGTGTCCGCCTCCTGGTTTGGCGCTGGCGGATGTCAGGAAGGAGGGGGAGCTCGGCATCCGCGTGGTGGCAGCTGGGCTCTTCTTTACAGCACAGCGTCTAGCAGCAGGGAGAAGCAACAGCAGGGAGCCAGGCATGACAACAGAGGGGGGCGGAGCTGGGCTGCCTGTATACCAGCCTAGGGGAGGACAGACAAGGAGACTGACGGTGGCCAGCAGCCTTTCCTGGGACGTGGGGCAGGTACAGAAAGGAAAAATTGAAATAAAAAAAAATCTAATAAATAACAGGAGACGGAGAGCGATACAACGGAGGAGAGGTGCCCCTGCAGGACAGGAGCCCAGCGGCAGCCAACTCCTCCGTCTCTGGGAGTTCCGCCTCTGGCTGAAAGCACACCCCTTTCTCAAAGCGGCACTACTATTAGGTGCCGCTTGTGCTGATTTTTTTAATGGGCTTTCACTGCCCAATGCTAGGCCCCGCCCCCCGCTTCCGGCCCTGTAACAGTGACAGCGGGAGGCACCGAGAGCGGTGCCTCTGCACACTTTTACAACTGCTTTAAACAGGGTAAAACTGATTAAAATAATATGAAGGCTAAAGGAGATACTTATGACACAGAATATGTGTCATAAGTATCTTCTTTGTATTATTTTAATCATTTATATCAGGGGAGGCACTGCCACCCCTGCCTCCCCTGACTGCATGTCCCTGATACAAGGGGTCACACACGGTGCATTAATTGGGGTTCCCCATCACTTTTTTCAAAGAAAACGACACCAAAAAAAGTTTAAAAAACTCATGTCGACCTTTTTCCATGCCGACCTAGTACATGTTGACCTAATGACCATGGCGACCTTGTGATCATGTCAACCTAATGCATGTCGACCAAACGTGGTGACCCAATGTATGTCAACCTAACTCATGTCGACCTAATGAACCACACCCGCGTTTGCCTATGAAAGCTATTTACAGTATGATTGATTGTTTAGACTATGCAGCATTAATATGATGCAGTTGCAGTCGGATACTACAGCATTGTTAATGCAGGTTGTTTTTTCTTGCAACAAAATACTTTCTGGCAAAAAGTAATGAAAATAGCTTTTGCCATGAACAGCTGAGAGAGAAGCTGGTCAAGTTGTTGCACTCCAGTGTCCAATATTGTTCCAAGGGTGGAAAAGGTTGGGACAGTGGACCACCATGCATCCACAGTAATGCACTGGAGCCCCAACAGACAAGTAAAGAGACCAGTGGCGGTGCAACCCCTGAACTCCAGCTCTGATTACCTAGTGCAGGGGGGAGGGGTTGCTGGAGAGGGATGTCTAATGCAAAGTCCTGGGATCTGCATGGCGGCTGTGATATACAGCGCCGCTTCCGATCCGTATACACTGCCAGCACATATATTACATACATCTGCACATGTATGTTTATATGTGCTTCGCAGTCCCACCCTGCACAAGGCAGTCAGCACTTTTTTATTGCCACGAATGGCGGTGATAATAAGTTACAATTATAAAACCTGATAACTGATAAAAATGCTCCTCAGTAACTGTTGACGATAAAGGTGTATAAAATGCCTAATAAACCCTATGTAATATTGTTAATATTTACTATACATGATGTAATAATCATCAGTCTCTAGACACAGCTTTCTGGAGGTCCCACTCCAGCTTCTCTCTGAAGTTGATGTTTGTACTTTAACTTGGCTATTCAGAGATATTGACTATTTTTGTTTTCAGCCATCAAGTTATAGATATGGGGGTGAACATAAGGTCATCGTCCTTTTGAATGACCAGTTTGATAAAAGCTTCAGTTTTCAGAGGCAGAGGCACTAATACCCCTTTTCCACTAGCTCCTTAAAACACGGGTAAATGCGCGGGAGCGCGCATTTACCTGTGCTTTTCCCTAGTAGAAAAGGGTCCCTCTGCAAATTCCCGGATCAAGTGATCCGGGAATCCAACCCGGGTAGCTTGCCGGGTTGAACACGTGTTCAACCCGGTAAGCTGTCTAGTGTGAACGGGAGCCGTGTCGAGGCGACACGGCTCCCGTTCACAGTGTATGGGAGGGCGGTGCTGGGAGATCATGTGATCTCCCAGCGCCGCCCCTGCCGCGTCACTAGCAGCGTCACCAACCCGGCAATATGTCGGGTTGGTGAGCGCTGTGGGAAAGGGGGCTGTAGCACGGGTCGTCGACCCGTGCTACAGTGGAAAAGGGGTCTATGAGGGGGGTTTTACTGATTACCTGACCTCATGTGTTTGTTGGAGGGCCCAGGTCAGCTGTTGATGTCCCCTTTTCAGTGTGTTATGCTGCTCTGAACAGCACAGTATTGCACCTTTTTGCAACTTTTGATACATTGCCCCCATAGGGCCAAATGTAATAGAGTGAGAGTTTCAGAAAGTGAGAGATTTGGGAAGGTTTTGCAGTTTTTTTTAAAGTGGCAATCATTTACACAGAAAGATCAACCTGGTTTTGCAGTGTAAATGATTTTTTGCCACTTTTAAAAAAAACGGAAAAACCTTACCAAACCTCTCACTTTCTGAAACTCTCACTCTGGGGCAGATTTATTAAGCCTGGTGAAGTGATAAAGTGGAAGGTGAGAACGCACCAGCCAGTCAGCTATTAACTGTCATTTTTCAAACCCAGCCTGTAACATGGAAGTTAGGAGCTGATTGGCTGGTACTTTATCTCCTTCCACTTTATCACTTCACCAGGCTTCATAAATCTGCCCCTCTATTACATTTGGCCCATGATGTCTAAAAACCAGGATGGTGATTTGTAATGGGGCACGTTGTAAAAATGGCAGTGTACCAGTTGTTAGTTATCAGTTTGCCCTTTTGTAAGTAAACAGTTTTGAAAATGTCTATAAAAGTATTATCCGATCACAGCTTGATACATTTCCCCCTAAATCTTCAAGAAATCTTCAAAAAATGTGCACATATATAATCTCCTTGAAAATGTTAGAAGTCAGAAAGGTTATTGAAATAAAGCGGCTTAAAGAAGAATATTTTTTCCCCATGTTTCCTTGTGTGATGTTCAGCAAGTAAATGCACCCAGGTACAGTATGGTACCAAAGCACCGTGTCTGTCCTAACAAAACATAGTAAAGTTTGGTTGGGTGGGAAAATCTGTGAAAACTTTATCACCAGTGAAAAAGAATGGCTTCCTGAACTGCTAATTTTCCACTCAGCACTAGCAGCAAAGGGGTTAATTAGGATATCGGTGCATGTGTGCATTTCAAACCTCTGGGATGGGAAGTCCTGACACAAATGGTTAATAAATGGAAGCGGAGTGTAATATTATTTCTTTTTTGTTAACTCTGCGACTCACTTTTTAATTCACAAAAGTATGAAGTCTCCGGGGCAGTGCAGACGCTTGCAAATCATTAAGGTTACAGGAATCACAGGTCGACACTTAGTCCATATGTCTTCAAGGCAGAAAGAATGAGTATTCTCCAATGGGACCTACCCTGAGGGTCTTCTGCTTAGTAGAGAGAAAAAGAGGGGAAAATATTCCTACATAAAACAGAAAAGGATTTTTCCAAATGACTCATAACTTATTCTCCCAGAAAGAGCTGAGATAGCAGAACTCTGACCAAGCAGTTTGTATGTCTCAGAGATCATATATCATCGGAGCAAGGTTTCCTTCTGGCTGTCCATGTAGCTGAGTCCTGCGTTTCTCCACAGCAAGCTGATGCTGTCCACAGGCCTTCCATCCTTAGGTCAGCGAGATCGGGGAGCTATGGGCCTGATTCAGTGGTGGATGCAGAGTCGATTGCGGATGCAGTGGAGGGATGTTTTGCTGCTGCACATGTGCCAAAGCCATAATACGCATGCGCGGCAATGGATTAGTGATGTGGCACCCACAGAGGATTTATGTGCAAAGTGAGAGACAGGCGGTGTTTGGGGGACCTAACGGGGGAGGCTACAAAAATGCAGGCATGTCAGGACCATTTTATGGCCTGACATTGTCAGCCACTGCAAATTCGTACGCAGCTGGAGAGTCCCCGGTGTCTTAGAAGAGCCACTCTATCTGAGACAGCATATTGTTGATCATACACCCAGTGGGAAACGCAGGATTTTTAGAGGGGGGTTTCCAAATGCAATCTGCAAATATCCCACTCTGCAGAACATGGGACACAGTATAGATGATCTATAGTATAGGCTGTAGCAAACATATGTCAAAGTCGGAAAAATATCATGCTACACGTTGCCATATATTCACCTCATGCGCGTGCCTGCTGCACGTGCACATTCTCTCCCGTGCGTACGGATACTCGCAGCTGCGTGATGGCGCCTCCTCGGCCATGCGCTCGAGCGCGTGGTATGTGCATTTACGGTAGAGTTCGTGTGCTTCTAGCGGGCGACTCAATCGTTAAATAATAAAACCAAATAGTATGTTTTATAGATAATGTTCCCCTTAATAATGACTGTAAGTTTGTTTAATGTAACTGGTCGCTGGACAGAGAAATTCCTCTTTGCATGATACGAAGAGTCAGACAGGGTTTGAGCAGTGGTGTCTGGTACCTAACTAAAGAACGTTTTATTAGAAACAATCCGGTGCTGGTTAGGTAAAGATTAATCGCTCCTGCGTATAGTTATGGCCATTAGTAGTTTCTGGACATTTACTATATTTGCGACTCATTACCCATGCGGCGGGAATTCTGAGATTCCCTCCCACCTGAGCAGTTTGATATAGTCACAGCCCACCTGTTCAAACTAACCTATGACCTTTTGTTATGATGCGAGGAGACATTCCTGTGTCCAATGAACAATAAGATTGTAGGGCCCTTTGTAGTACACTGTATGTTGTGTATATAAGGGTCACTGTCCCCAGACCGGCCAGTATTCTCTCTCATCAACATTTATCTCTGATAATTGGAGGACTGGATCCGGTTGCGCTAGCGAGTTGTTTTCCCCCGTATGGTATGTTTCTCTGTGGCCACTTTGTTACCCGTTTTAACGTTAGCCATTCATTAGTCTATGTATTTGTGTTTGCGATCGTTTCGCTATTGTGTATATTTCTGTTAAGTTATACTGTTAGATATTAATGTTAGCCTGTAGTGTATGAACTGTTAACTGTTTTTTTCCCCTTTTACTTAGCTAAATATTGTTAGTAAAGGTGTTGGAACCTTAGCAAGGTATCGTGTGTTTATTACATTGCAGAGGGTAATAGGAGCATCTCCATCGCTCAAGCAGCTTTAGTATTTACAAGGTTAAGCAGCGTTATATCGCTACAGTATTTCAGTACAAGGTTTACAGTATAAGAGTATCTTTTCTGTGTATTGCATTCAAGGTTTACTGAGTGTCATTCCGTGAGCGTCTGCGCCGCTCGTGTTCCCCTCGTGGTCTCGAGCGTCCGCTACGCTGGTAGCGTAGCATTACGGTAGTCGGCCGCCTATAGCGCGCTCGACACTACGCATTAAGCTGTGAGCCAGCGTGTCGCATGTGCGTCTCGATCACGGCCGAGCGTATGCTACGCTAAGTGCGTACCCTTACGGTACCCCATACGCCAATTGCGTACTGAGTCTCTTACCTGTATATAGTGAAGGTTATAAGATAAATAATCAGCTTTGTCAATTGGGGCCTCGTCCGTCCTCACATATCCACACTGGTGAACACAGACTTTATCTGTCAGCAAAGGGCGGGAACGCAGTATCCCTTCATATCCGTATTGGTGGTGAGGGATACAGTGGTGCTGACTAGCTAAGCGTCTGTTACGCTACGCTGTAGGAGTGCTGGGGTGGAATCCGGAAGGTAGGAAGGTAAGAACAATACGCTATTATCTTGTATAACTGTTTATTTCTGTTTTGCGTACGCACGCACGCACACACCTGCATTGTTGCGGCTCACTCTCTTGTTGCCATTAGAATAGTTAAAAGAGAACCTTTTTCTACTGCAGAACCCAGGGATTGAACTACTGCCTGTATAAAAGGAATTTCTGTACAGAAAGATTAGAGTGTATATGAATTAACAGGAGTGAGTGTGTAAATAAAGGTATTATTTTTTGTGAACTTCCAAATCGGGATCCCGTCGGAGACCACATCAGGTGAGTGGACACTTGGTGGCGTGGGACTGGCTTGCCCGCGTTAACATTATACAAGGTAAAAGGAGCAAGTAGTATCCGCAGACAAAAGGACTGTGAAGGTTTAAGCGCAGCCCGGGGGGTTTTGCGTATTACCCATATAGATTGAGCTCCGGCTGAAGGTTTCGCAGCCTAAACAACTGATTCCGTTGGTCGTACAGCGTATAAATATTAAGTTACTTATGCGCAGTGCGACTGGACCGCACGTAATTGTGTGCATTAGTTTGTTACCTTGATACCCATTAAAATTTACTGTGGGATCATAAACGCTATTTGTACATTCTAACGTGATTTATGTAGGTTTTTGTTATTTTAAAGGAGTTTCGCTGTTCACTCAGGAAATCTCCAACAACCAATACTTACTGGGGAGGGTAGCATACTCCCACACGCCCCAGTAAATAGAGGTTACAAATAAAGTGAGTGAAGGCACTAGTTGAACTTTCACCGTCGCCTTACCGCGGGCAACTTGGTTTGTTTGTAAGAATTCGCTGAGACAGCAATATCTGCAAACAATGGGGGCCAGTTGTTCAAAGAAGGGACGTCCAACAAGGGTTCACGTTGGTATTTGTTGGCCCAAAGGGTCAGCACGGTATATAATGTGTGAAAAATACGGATCACACACACAGGTATTTTGCAAAGAATGGGAACGAATGACAGAGGATGATGGGGAGCAGTTTCCCCGGGTAGGCAGTTTGAACCCTGAGGAATTGCAGAATCTAAGAAAAAGGATAGGACAAATAAAATCTGCAAAGCAGAGGATAAGACATTATGATTGTTTACAGGTATGGCAACAGGAAAGTGAAATACAACAGGAATTAGCTCAGAAAACAAATTCAAATCCTGGTAGGAGTCTGATAGCAACGGCACCACCACCGTATATAGTAGGGGAAGAAGTGGCTGCAGAGAATGACATGCGGGTGTACGATAAGGTTGCACTAAATCAATGTAGTAGTGATAAGGATAAAATGAAAGTTAATGCAAATGTTGATACTAACGCTAACCCATGCAAGTTGTATCCCATTTTAAACTTCCCCCAGGAATACGACCAGGAAGATGAGCCCACTACGATTTCAGCTCTCTCTCTAGCGGCCACCATAAACGATACTTCAGTAGGCATCGCCCAACCAGTAAGAGTGGTATCAAAGGCACATAGTTCAGGGACAGGTGAGGTTGTATCTAGAGGTAAGTACGGCACTGTACAATATGCTGAAACTGTTGCACCACCCACTGTAGAATCAACCCAGAGTGAAGTAATTAATATTAATCCTGTTAGAGTGATAGCGGTCCCCAATGGGAAGACCGACACAAATGGGGTCACACCCATCAGGAATATTGCAATGCACTGTCCCTGGTCCCGAGCAGAATTAAGAACAATTTTGTCTGAATTTCCTGATCCCAGAAAAGATTTAGCCGCATGTCAGAGGTTCATTAAGGACCTGGGTAACTCCACTGAACCTAACAACAAAGATTGGCGGACACTACTGAGGGCATGTCTGCCCTCTAGTATTGACCTTGTGAAATTTTTAGCTGACTGTAAATTAGATGAAGAAGTACCCCTTACAGATGAGTATAATCAAGATAATGTAACCAGAATCAATCTGCAGCTGGGAATATACTTCCCAGCTGTGGTAAAATGGAACAAAATTTTCTCCATCAAACAAACGGAAGGAGAAACTGCCTCTGAATATTTCCACCGGGCACTGGAGAAAATGGCTAAATATACTGGGATTGTGGAAATTGAGGCAAATGTACACCATAGAGAGGTAGCGGTGTCCGTCTTGATGGACGGTTTAAAGGAGGTATTAAGGAATAGGGTGCAAACCACTCAACCTAACTGGAGAGGTATGTCGGTGGCTGCCTTAAGAGAGACTGCTGTTGGGCACGACAGGAACATCACAAGACGCAGGGAGTCACAGAGTGATAAACTGATGGCTATAAGTATCCAAGCCCTTACAACAAGGCCGCCTCAGTCTAAATCTCAGACCCCTGGTGGTAAGCCGCATATGGTAAAATGTTACAATTGTAATAGGGAAGGTCATTTTGCACGTAACTGCACCAGTAATCCACACAATGCATATAAAAACCCTAGACAACGACATGACATACGAGATTGGGATCAAAGACGGAGATATGAGCCACACACAGGGGAAACGAGAAGGTATCCCCCAAGAAGAGACTGGCAAGTCTCTGATAATTCCCATTTACCTCCTTCACAGGTAATAGCTGCCAGCGCAATGCAGGGAGTTCACCACGCACCATAGTGGTGGGGCCCCACCTGTAGTCTGCAGCCAGTGAAATTAATTGCGAGCCTCGGAAATGAACCTGAGGTCACAATTGATGTAGCTGGTAAATCTCTAAATTTCCTTGTAGATACGGGGGCGGCCAAGTCAGTGATAAATTCGACCGTGGGCATGAGAACCACTGGTAAAACAATTCCAGCCATGGGAGTAACAGGAGTAGTTCGACAATACCCTTTAAGCAAACCTGCAGAGATTACGATAGGGCCTTTGCATACCAAGCATTCTTTTCTGCTGGCTGCATCGGCTCCGACTAATCTCCTAGGGAGAGATTTACTGTGCAAAATGGGATGCGTCATATACTGTACTCCTGAAGGTGTGTTCTTGGACATACCCGAAAACCACGCTCAGGAAGCGCAGGATATGCTAGACTCCCCAACAAGATTAATGTCACACACTGTTGTTGTAAATAGGTGTCCGTCCAAGGTAGAGGAAATGATTTCCCAAATACCGGAATCACTTTGGACCAAGGATGGACAAGACACTGGATTGATGGCAAACGTAGCCCCAGTAGTTGTGCAAGTAAAAGATGGTAGGATAGCTCCAAAAATCCCACAATACCCTCTGAAGCCAGAGGTGGAGTTAGGAGTTTACCCTGTAATAGAGCGCTTGCTACAACAGGGCATTCTGGTAAGGACGTCCAGCACTGCCAATAGTCCCATCTTCCCTGTTAAAAATGGTGGGGGGAAGGGTTACAGATTAGTGCAGGATCTAAGAGGGATCAACAAAATAGTTGAGAGTCAATTCCCTGTAGTGCCAAATCCAGCTGTCATCCTTATGCAAATCCCTCCCACTGCCAAATTTTTCACTGTGATTGACCTCTGCTCCGCCTTCTTCCTGGTACCTCTGCACCCTGACAGTCAATACTTATTCGCATTCACATACAGAGGAGTTCAGTACACTTGGACTCGATTACCACAAGGTTTCATAGATAGTCCAAGTATTTTCTCACAGGCCCTGCATGATTGTTTACAGTCTTTCCAACCAGAGAGTGGATCAATATTGATACAGTATGTGGATGATTTACTGCTGTGTTCAGATTCACTGGAAGCGTCCCTGAGAGATACGAAACAAC
Organism: Pseudophryne corroboree; assembly: GCF_028390025.1. Lineage (NCBI taxonomy): Eukaryota > Metazoa > Chordata > Amphibia > Anura > Myobatrachidae > Pseudophryne > Pseudophryne corroboree. The sequence continues at coordinate 760,537,141 of NC_086449.1, read as the reverse complement.
TCCTGTTTCATCTTTCAGACACAGGACACAAGGTTTCCAAGGACAAGTTACAATTATGCCAGACCCGTGTAAAGTATTTGGGACACTGTCTGACACAAGGACTGAGACACCTCACCGCTGATAGAATTCAAGCAATTCGTGACATGACCCTGCCACAAACCCAGCAACAGATTAGAACGTTTTTAGGAATGTGTGGGTATTGCCGTAACTGGATCCCAGGTTTTTCCATACTAGCCCTACCTTTGCAGGAGATGGTCTCATCAAGCAAACCTGATCGGATTTCGCACACAGACGAATCCGAGATGGCATTTGAGAGACTTAAACAGTGCCTAACGCAGGCACCGGCATTAAGTATGCCTGACTATGGGAAACCCTTTGAGCTGTACGGAACAGAGAGTGCTGGGTGCGCAGCAGGTGTCTTAACCCAGAAGCATGGTGATGCCAGCAGGCCGGTAGCCTATTATAGCGCTCAGCTAGATACGGTAGCGCGATCCCTCCCCACATGCTTGCGAAGTGTTGCAGCAATAGAATTGCTAGTCACAAAGAGCGAAGATGTAGTGCTAGGACACAACCTCACAATTCATACACCACATGCAGTGTCAGCCTTACTGAATTCGGCCCAAACCAGACACGTCTCATCAGCGCGGTTTACAAGATGGGAATTGGCATTAATGGCCCCCGGAAACATCACCATAAAGAGATGCAGCGCATTAAATCCTGCAACGTATCTCCCAGGTGTGCCTGGACAGGCACAAAGGGTGGAGGATGAGAGTGATGGTGAAGGAGGATTTAATACAGGGGATGACACGCATGATTGTATGGAATATTTGACCCAAAATTTCACGGCAAGGCCTGACATCAGTGACAACCCACTGGAAGATGTAGATTTTACTTTCTACACTGACGGTAGTTGTCACAGACAGACGGACTCGGGAGACTTGTGTACTGGATACGCAGTCGTAGATGACCAAGGTACCATAGAAGCGGAACCGCTAGGCCCACCACACTCAGCACAAGTTGCTGAACTGGTTGCCCTAACCAGAGCATGTGAATTGGCTAAGGGTAAATCAGCCAATATTTACACAGATTCTAGGTACGCCTTCGGAGTTGTCCATGATTTCGGAGCCCTATGGCGCCTCAGAAATTTCATGACGGCAGCTGGCACATCCGTAGCGCATGCAGCCCACATCAAAAGACTTCTAACAGCGATACAGGAACCCGACAGAGTGGCTGTTATCAAGTGTAAAGCTCACACATATAGCCAAGACTCGGTATCACTTGGTAACAGCCGAGCAGACGAAGCTGCTAAATCAGCAGCTAGTAACCCCATACAAACAGACAGTACACAACTGATGGTATTTAATACTGTAAACACACAGAAATTGTGTGAAATGCAAAATTTGTGTTCCCCACAGGAAAAGGCAGTTTGGAGGTCAAAAGGATATGGCCAGGAGTCCTCAGGACTCTGGACAGATGGACAGGGTAAGCCAGTGGCACCCAGAGCATACCTTCCAAGTCTAGCGGAAGCGGCACATGGGCTGACTCATCTGGGCAAAGAAGGAATGTGTAAGTTGGTAAGAGCTTATTGGTGCGCCCCAGGATTTTCTTCCCATGCGGGTAAAAGAGCGATGACATGTCTCACCTGCTTGAGGAAGAACATCGGAAAGGCAATACCGACAGAGCCATCCCATATCCCTCCGACAGATGGTCCTTTCCAGGTAATACAAATTGATTTCATACAATTGCCACCTTGTAGAAATTTAAAATATGTATTGGTCTGTATTGATGTGTTCTCAAATTGGGTTGAAGCATTTCCCGCGGCCACAAATACCGCTGTATTTACTGCAAAGAAAATTGTGCAGGAATTTGTGTGTAGGTATGGTATCCCTAGAATCATTGAAAGTGATAGGGGTACCCATTTTACAGGTGAAGTCTTTCAAACAATGTGTAAGTTGATGGGAATTAATAGTAAGCTGCACACTCCATATCGCCCCCAGGCGAGTGCGAAGGTGGAAAGAGTAAACAGCACTATTAAAAATAAATTGAGCAAGGTAATGACTGAAACAGGACTGTTATGGCCCGAAGCTTTGCCAATTGTACTATACAGCATCAGAACCACTCCCAGGTCCCCTCTTAATCTGTCTCCTTTTGAAATTCTGTTTGGTCGACAACCCCATGTTATGATTAACCCCCAGGATGATTTGAAATGTAACAATGAAGTAACCGTAAAGTACTTGGTTAAGATGAGTAAGCAATTGAGGAATCAGAATGATAATCTAAAGTTGGTAATTCCTGATTTGCCAGACAGTAATTGTCATGACATTGAACCTGGGGATTATGTAATGATACGGAATTTTCTACGCTCAGGTTGCCTTATTGACAGATGGGAAGGACCATACCAAGTCTTATTGACCAGCACAACAGCATTGAAGGTTGCCGAGAGAGAGACTTGGGTCCATTCGTCTCATTGCAAAAAGGTCACTGACCCAGAGAGGTCCCGTGATAAAGAACAGACGGTAGAGGTTGTATCACTAGAGTGTCTGTTCAGGGAGGATTGAGACGACACCTGAGCGCTGAGAATAATAAGACCGGAAGCTTGTCGAGCCAGATTTCTTTTTCCCAATTGTTATTTTCTCCAGTTCCCACCTCCCTCCTATTTCCTTTCCCCTTTCTTATTTTTCTCCTTTTACTCCTCTAAGATGGACTTGCCCCAAGAGACTGTGATCCGGATTTTCCTGTTGACCATGATGTTGACCAGAGCAGTCTGTTTCGGTGAGAGTACCATGGAGGTCGAGAAAGGATCGGGAATGGGTTCTGATGACCAGGATGCAGGCGTAAATTTCCAAGAGCAACATAATCACTGAGTAAAGGCGAGTATCAGAAAACGATCTGGTAGCATTGACAATAGAAGGAATTGTGAAGGATTGTTAGCTGAAGAGAACTGCATCTGTAGGCATTGTGACAATATAGTTGAGGATGGGTGCATCAAGAAATGTCAGTCCAGTTTTAATGTTCACATGGACCGGCATCCATTGAATGACTATCACTCCTTAGTGGGTAAAGTGTTAAATCAGACAGACTGTTGGGTATGCTCTCAAGTACCTCAAGGTCATAGCAAATCAGGACTAGTACCATTCCCTTTAACTGTAGGAGAGGTACTTGAGCTAAGTGGTGGGAGGCCGGTGGACAAGAGGTTTAATATCTCTAGTCCTCCTAGTTTGAAGCTCCACCAATATCATGTGGATAGGTCCTTAGTATGCTTTAACATTTCCAATCCCCGAAAGCCGGGAAATTGGGAAGTGTCATGGAGTAATCAAACCATGACCTTTTCATACAGACCCGACAGAATGCCCATAGACACAGAATTTATGCGCCAGATAGCCGACCATGGAAAATATTTCCGGTATAGGTACACTCTAGGAAGTAGGACCATGCGAGTTGGAGAAGTATCACCAGGATACTGTGCACATATCGTACAACCTGATACGTGTACTAAACAGATGGGAGAGTTAGGGTTAGGAGATTTCACATGGAAAATTTGTAACATGATAATGTCATACTCCGTCCCATATGTTCTCCCCGATGATGCATATTTCATATGCGGGAGGAAGGCGTATAAGTGGCTTGCCCCAAACTCAGAGGGATTGTGCTATATTGGAAAAGTACTGCCTGAAGTAATGACTGTAACCCATAACAAAATGAAAGATAATCACCGCAGTGCCCAAGCTCCTTATACTCACACTCATTACGAGCACGTCGTTAAACGGCACCTGATAGAGAGGACAGAGCATTCGGCCTCTGATCTGATCCATGAATCCACCGGGATTCAATTCCTACTCGCGTTAGATATCACTCGTACCGCCAGAGGAGTGATAAATTATAAATATATATCTGCGCTTGCAAATTTATTAGACAATATCACCGAAATGTATGACGACAAATTCAGGTACACTGGGAAAGAGTTACAAGCCTACAAAACAGAACTGGTTCAGCATAGGATGATTCTCAATTACCTCACAGCTGTGACAGGCGGGTATTGTGTTACCCTAGCAACTCAATATGGAATAAAGTGCTGCACGTACATTACAAACAGCACGGAGGACCCAGCCGAGGTCATAGACCAAAAGATGGATGACATTTTACAATTAAAGTGGGAGTTTCGAAGGAAACACAATCTCACACTCGCTGCTGTGGGTAATGAGCTGACCAGTTGGGTGTCATGGTTGAACCCACGAAATTGGTTCTCAGGCTTAGGAGAATGGGCCCAAGGTATTATTATGGATGTAGGGAAATTTCTTTTGTGTATTCTAGGAGTCGTCATATTGGTTGGCCTGATATTTAGATGCGTTCGGGTTTTAGCGAAGCGTAAAAGTAATACCAGGATGATGAGTTTAAGGAGCGAGGACACTGTAATAACAACAACTAATTTGATTTATGACCCAACGATAGAGACAATGTTGTGATGAAAATGTGATTCCACGGTCCGTTTCTTTCACCCGTTTCTCCTTTGTTTTCCTCCAAGGCACGAAGACATCCGCTTGGAAGAAGAATTTGACAACCCCTTTTATACAGACCATTGATGAACTATGCTACAAGCCCCCAATTTCCCTAGTGACTTTAACTTTTACGATAGCCCAATACTTTAGAGACTGTAACTTTATGGACAATGGAACAACTTTTGCTCGATATTTATAGCAAAAGCGCCGAGAGACATCAGACAACATGTATATCAAGACAAGACATCAGACAAGACCTCAATCAACGACTGTTTATTTAAACTCACATAGTTTACAACTGCATTTATAACGATTGTTTCTTATCTTCATCTCTACAATCTTAAGGTAATGACACACATAGTCGATAGGGAATATAGACACAGATATCAGCACTCACATATCCATTCATGTATCATCAACTAAATGTGCTCCCCCATTTGTTGCAACCAAAAGCCAAAAAGAGCTCGGTAAAGTTTGACAGCCCATCCACAGACCCGTAATACGGGATAAGAAGGAATTCAAATGTATACTTCGCAATACCTTGAAGCTTGATCTAAAACACGTACGGCACGATGATACATGACCCCTCAAACATGGATTCATACACACATGCTTCTACTATCTCACTAGGTCATACCTTTTTCCCACCTGCTCCTCTCCTCCCTTTACCCAATCATAAAATTGTATTTACATTATGACATATATTTTTCTTTTTGAACTGTTTTAGGAAGTGGCAGTTATTGATGACTGCCAAAGGGTGGACTGTCAAAGTCGGAAAAATATCATGCTACACGTTGCCATATATTCACCTCATGCGCGTGCCTGCTGCACGTGCACATTCTCTCCCGTGCGTACGGATACTCGCAGCTGCGTGATGGCGCCTCCTCGGCCATGCGCTCGAGCGCGTGGTATGTGCATTTACGGTAGAGTTCGTGTGCGTCTAGCGGGCGACTCAATCGTTAAATAATAAAACCAAATAGTATGTTTTATAGATAATGTTCCCCTTAATAATGACTGTAAGTTTGTTTAATGTAATTGGTCGCTGGACAGAGAAATTCCTCTTTGCATGATACGAAGAGTCAGACAGGGTTTGAGCAGTGGTGTCTGGTACCTAACTAAAGAACATTTTATTAGAAATAAATCCGGTGCTGGTTAGGTAAAGATTAATCGCTCCTGCGTATAGTTATGGCCATTAGTAGTTTCTGGACATTTACTATATTTGCGACTCATTACCCATGCGGCGGGAATTCTGAGATTCCCTCCCACCTGAGCAGTTTGATATAGTCACAGCCCACCTGTTCAAACTAACCTATGACCTTTTGTTATGATGTGAGGAGACATTCCTGTGTCCAATTAACAATAAGATTGTAGGGCCCTTTGTAGTACACTGTATGTTGTGTATATAAGGGTCACTGTCCCCAGACCGGCCAGTACTCTCTCTCATCAACATTTATCTCTGATAATTGGAGGACTGGATCCGGTTGCGCTAGCGAGTGTTCCCCGTATGGTATGTTTCTCTGTGGCCACTTTGTTACCCGTTTTAACGTTAGCCATTCATTAGTCTATGTATTTGTGTTTGCGATCGTTTCGCTATTGTGTATATTTCTGTTTAGTTATACTGTTAGATATTAATGTTAGCCTGTAGTGTATGAACTGTTAACTGTTTTTTTTCCCTTTTACTTAGCTAAATATTGTTAGTAAAGGTGTTGGAACCTTAGCAAGGTATCGTGTGTTTATTACATTGCAGAGGGTAATAGGAGCGTCTGTTATGCACACCAGTGCCAGCAGGAAAGTACTGGTGTCAGAACTGTTATGCACTCCAGTGTCTGCAGGAATGTACTGGTGTTTGAACTGTTATGCAAAACAGATGGACTCACAGACAAACTGGGGGATATGACATAACGTACACAGAAGGTGATAGGGTAACAAAATACACACAAAGTGAACAGAGAAGCCCAGAGGCTAAGGAACTGGGTATCTCCCTTGTATTAGAACTGCTAAGATGGAAAAAGCAAGATGTTGTGTTTTAATACGTAGAGTACCCGAAATGCTGTTGCTAAGGGCAACAGCAAAACCCTAAAGGGTTACCAACGGGTGTGGCAGTAAACTCCTTGGTCAGAGATGGAATGATAGACACAAGGAGAATCTCCACAATCCAAATTCTCACTTGCAGTGCACAGGTTTTAGCTTACTGCCACTAAACTGACCCCTGACACCTAGCACAGTGAGACAGGATTAGACAGGCAAGTCTTAGAATACAGCCGCAAACTTGCTAAGTTCACAGAGTAGTAACAGAACCCCAGCAAGCTAAACGACTGACTCCAGTCTTACTGCTAGGTCTGGATTGGCAGAGTGTAATACCAAATTCCCAGGCCTATTTGCAGTAAGCAACAAACAAATACAAAGCTACACAGTACTGGCTAACGTTCATGAACTGACTAACCAACAAAGATTCAGCAGCATCTGCTTACCCTGAAAAGAGGCCTTATAAAGCAGGTGCTGTCCACGCCCCACTCAGACCTCACAGACTGTGAGCACAAAAACCAGCACCGGATCCCCTGCCGTGCACAGAGCCTATAACCACTGCACAGCAAAAGACCCGAACCGGAGTATCAGCTGCGCTCAGGTTACTCCACTAGCACTTGTCTCCCGGTTGCCATGACGACGTGGCAGCACAGGGCAGGAGACCCTAACAGTACCCCCCCTCTGACGAGGGGTCAAAGAACCCCTACCACCGGGTTTATCGGGGAACTGCGAGAAGAAAGAGCGTATCAGTCTGGGGGCATGAAGATCACAACTGCGCACCCACGACCGCTCCTCCGGGCCATACCCCTTCCAGTGCACCAAAAATGACAGCCGACCCCGAACCACCTTGGAGTCAAGAATCCTTTCAACAACAAACTCCCTCTGGCCACGTATCAGAAGAGGGGAAGGTCTTCCACTGGTAGAAGGATTACTAATCGCCCGTTTTAAAAGGGAACAATGAAATGTTTTATTGATACCCAAAGAACGGGGCAGATCTAACTGAAATGCCACCGGATTGATAACCCTGGTGATCTTATAAGGGCCGATGAACCGGGGCCCTAACTTATGAGATGGCTGTCTCAACTTCAAATTCTTGGTAGACAACCAGACGAAGTCTCCTAATTTGAAGCTGCAGGGTCTTTTCCGCTTATCAAAAACCCTTTTGGTCACTAATGACACAGACACAAGGGCTTTCTTCACTTTCCGCCAAATACCTCTAAGGACCGAAACCACAGAGGAACCACCAGGCGTGGAGTCCACGGGGTCAAAAGAATTGGCCTTAGGATGATGCCCATACACACAAAGGAAGGGAGAGATCCCTGTAGCAGAGTGAGCCGCGTTGTTATAGGCAAACTCCGCCATGGACAGATGAGCAACCCAGTCAGTCTGACACTTGGAGACATAACACCTGAGGAACTGCTCCAAGGACTGGTTCACCCTTTCAGTCTGCCCATTAGACTGCGGATGGTAGCCTGACGACAAGCTGACAGAAATCTGGAGATCGGAACAAAATGCCCTCCAGAATTTGGCCACAAACTGGGATCCGCGGTCAGAGACCACATCAAGTGGCAACCCGTGGAGACGCACAACATGCAGCATAAATAATTCAGACAGGCGTCTGGCTGATGGCAGCCCAACCAGTGGAACGAAGTGCGCCATCTTCGAAAACCTGTCAACGACAACCCAGATGGCTGTCATCCCCGAGGATTTGGGCAAGTCCACCACAAAATCCATTGAAATGTGGGTCCATGGCTTAGATGGGATAGAGAGTGGATGTAATGGGCCAACAGGAACCCCTCTAGGAGTCTTATTTCGGGCACAGATGTCACATGCCCGAACCCACTGATCCACATCCTTAGCCACCGAGGGCCACCACACCGCCCTAGATAGCAACTCCCGAGTTCTGGCAATACCCGGGTGACCTGCCGACTTCTTGGCATGGAATTCCAGGAACACTCGCTGTCTTAACCTAGGAGGCACAAACAAAAGACCTACCGGAAGGTCTGGAGGAGCCTGCTCCTGTGCTCTAAGGACTAATGATAAGAGGTCCTGGGTAATGCCCACTTTAATACATGATGGGGAAACAATGGGCAACGGCTCCTCGGTGGTCTCCTGGATTGGAGCAAAACTCCGCGAGAGCGCATCAGCCTTGATGTTTTTTGACCCAGGGCGATATGTTATCAAAAAATTAAAGCGAGCAAAAAACAAAGCCCATCGTGCCTGCCTGGCATTGAGACGCTTCGCTGACTCTAAATATGCCAGATTCTTATGGTCAGTGAGAATTGAGACCACAAACTTAGCCCCCTCAAGCCAGTGTCTCCACTCCTCGAGTGCATCCTTAATAGCCAACAATTCCCGGTTACCCACGTCATAATTCATCTCGGCAGGCGAAAATTTACGGGAAAAGTAAGCACAGGGATGAAGGCGATTATCAGACACTCCCATCTGAGAAAGCACTGCCCCAATACCCATCTCAGAGGCATCCACCTCCACCACAAAAGGACGCTCTGGATCTGGGTGTCGCAGCACCTTGGCCGAAACAAATGCCCTTTTGAGACGGGCAAAAGCCGCTTTAGCCTCACAAGACCAGTGAGCAACATCCGCCCCTTTCTTAGTGAGTGCCACCAAGGGCGCCACTATAGACGAAAATCCAGCGATAAATCGTCTATAAAAATTTGCAAAGCCCAGGAAACGCTGAAGCGCCTTCAAACTAGTGGGCTGCACCCAATCCAGGACTGCCTGTACCTTGGAACCCTCCATTTGGAAACCTTCTGGGGAGATAATATATCCTAGAAATGCGATTTGCTGAACTTCAAATTCGCACTTCTCCAGCTTTGCCCCAAGCCGGTGGTCTCTGAGTTTCTGGAGGACTAAGCGTACATGCTTCCGATGTTCCTCCAGGGAATGGGAGAAGATTAGGATGTCATCTAAGTATACAACTAAGAATCTATCCAAATATTCCCTGAGCACATCATTCATGAAATCCTGGAAGACTGCCGGGGCATTACAGAGCCCAAAAGGCATCACCAAATATTCATAATGCCCTGAGTGGGTATTAAAGGCAGTCTTCCATTCATCCCCCTCTCTTATTCGGATTAGATTGTACGCACCGCGTAGGTCAATCTTAGAAAAAATGGTGGCAGTACGAAGCTGGTCACACAAGACCGAAATGAGAGGCAGTGGGTATGAGTTTTTAATCGTGATACGGTTCAATTCCCTGAAGTCGATGCAGGGTCGCAACGAACCGTCCTTTTTACCCACGAAGAAGAACCCCGACCCAACTGGAGACTGTGAAGGTCTGATAAATCCCTTAGCCAAGTTCTCCTGAATGTACTCTGCCATAGCCTGAGTCTCAGGACGTGACAGGGAGTACAACCTGCTCTTGGGAAGCTTAGCATTTGGCAACAAATCAATGGCACAGTCATAGGGGCGATGGGGAGGTAGTACCTCTGCAACTTTTTTGGAGAACACGTCCGCAAAATCTGCATAACACCCTGGCAATCCTGGCAAACTTAGCTGCGAGAGCCTGACTGGAAGGCTCAAGCAACTCCTGAAACAATCAGTACCCCAACTAAGAATCTCCCCAGAGACCCAGTCAAATTGAGGATTGTGGGCCCTTAACCAGGGTAACCCCAACACCAATGGGGCAAAAGTACAGACAGTCACATAAAAGGACAATTTTTCAGAGTGTGTAGCTCCAATAAACAAAGAAATCTGGCTAGTGCAAGAGGTAATTTTACCTTGGGATAATGGTTCCCCGTTTAACCCACAAATCTCAATTTCCGATGCCAAGGGTACTAAGGGAACAGAGTGTTTCAGGGCGAATTGGCGGTCCATAAAAACCCCGTCGGCCCCACTGTCCACAAAGGCCTCAGTCTTGACAGTTTGACCGAGGATCTTCAAGGTCACCGGAATGATAAAAGTCTTCTTGGGAAATTCTGACTTCTGGCCTGACAGGATATTTCCCATCACGCTCAGGCCCTGAAGTTTTCCGGCTTTTCTGGGCATGATACTACCACATGACCTTTATTCCCACAGTACAAACACAACCCCTGCTGTCTCCTCCGCGTCTTCTCACGCGAGGAGAGGCGGGTAGCCCCAATCTGCATAGGCTCCTCAGAAAATTCCTCAGAGTCTGAGGTTCCCTTGGGAAGGAAGGAAATCTCAGTCTCCCTTTCAAGCCTACGCTCTCTCAGCCATCTATCCACCCGGATGGATTACTGCATGAGCTGATCCAAGCTATCAGGCAAGGGATATTGTACCAGTTGGTCCTTTATCTGGTTAGAAAGACCTCTTCGGTACTGGTGTCTCAGGGCTGGGTCATTCCACTGGGTATCATGAGCCAACCTCCGAAACTCCGTACAGTAAACCTCAACTGGCCTGCGCCCTTGCTTAAGGATCGAAATCTGAGCCTCGGCTGAGGCCGTCTTGTCAGGGTCATCATACAACATGCCCAGTGCCGTAAAAAAAGCATCAACACTTTTAAGCGACGGACAGTCAGGCTGCAACCCATATGCCCAGACCTGTGGGTCTCCTTGTAGCAAGGAAATCACTATGCCCACCCGCTGAATCTCCGACCCAGAAGACTGAGGCCTAAGCCGGAAGTATAGCTTGCAGCTCTCCTTGAAACAAAAGAACTGCGAGCGATCTCCAGAAAAACGATCCGGGAGATTTACTTTCGGCTCCTTAACCCCTGCAGGTGCTGCTGCTGCGGGAGCTCCGCCAGCAGCCTGGGAGGTGTGCATTTTAATGGACAAATCATTAAATTGTCGAGTCAGGACCTGCACCTGATCGACCACCTGTTGCAACGTATTTTGAGGGGTATGCTCCATATTCCCACAAAATTTCAACAGGAGTATTAGGCTGCTGAATATGTTATGCACACCAGTGCCAGCAGGAAAGTACTGGTGTCAGAACTGTTATGCACTCCAGTGTCTGCAGGAATGTACTGGTGTTTGAACTGTTATGCAAAACAGATGGACTAACAGACAAACTGGGGGATATGACATAACGTACACAGAAGGTGATAGGGTAACAAAATACACACAAAGTGAACAGAGAAGCCCAGAGGCTAAGGAACTGGGTATCTCCCTTGTATTAGAACTGCTAAGATGGAAAAAGCAAGATGTTGTGTTTTAATACGTAGAGTACCCGAAATGCTGTTGCTAAGGGCAACAGCAAAACCCTAAAGGGTTACCAACGGGTGTGGCAGTAAACTCCTTGGTCAGAGATGGAATGATAGACACAAGGAGAATCTCCACAATCCAAATTCTCACTTGCAGTGCACAGGTTTTAGCTTACTGCCACTAAACTGACCCCTGACACCTAGCACAGTGAGACAGGATTAGACAGGCAAGTCTTAGAATACAGCCGCAAACTTGCTAAGTTCACAGAGTAGTAACAGAACCCCAGCAAGCTAAACGACTGACTCCAGTCTTACTGCTAGGTCTGGATTGGCAGAGTGTAATACCAAATTCCCAGGCCTATTTGCAGTAAGCAACAAACAAATACAAAGCTACACAGTACTGGCTAACGTTCATGAACTGACTAACCAACAAAGATTCAGCAGCATCTGCTTACCCTGAAAAGAGGCCTTATAAAGCAGGTGCTGTCCACGCCCCACTCAGACCTCACAGACTGTGAGCACAAAAACCAGCACCGGATCCCCTGCCGTGCACAGAGCCTATAACCACTGCACAGCAAAAGACCCGAACCGGAGTATCAGCTGCGCTCAGGTTACTCCACTAGCACTTGTCTCCCGGTTGCCATGACGACGTGGCAGCACAGGGCAGGAGACCCTAACAGCGTCTCCATCGCTCAAGCAGCTTTAGTATTTACAAGGTTAAGCAGCGTTATATCGCTACAGTATTTCAGTACAAGGTTTACAGTATAAGAGTATCTTTTCTGTGTGTTGCATTCAAGGTTTACTGAGTGTCATTCCGTGAGCGTCTGCGCCGCTCGTGTTCCCCTCGTGGTCTCGAGCGTCCGCTACGCTGGTAGCGTAGCATTACGGTAGTCGGCCGCCTATAGCGTGCTCGACACTACGCATTAAGCTGTGAGCGAGCGTGTCGCATGTGCGTCTCGATCACGGCCGAGCGTATGCTACGCTAAGTGCGTACCCTTACGGTACCCCATACGCCAATTGCGTACTGAGTCTCTTACCTGTATATAGTGAAGGTTATAAGATAAATAATCAGCTTTGTCACATATTTAAATAATATAAATAAGATAAGTGGTCAGGAAAAGGTTAATCATACTATAATAAATGTACAAACATTATACAACCAGTACTGCACTTTCTAAGCACACATTCACCCACCTCATGGTAAGGCTCCTATCTCTTCTTTCTGGTAGCTACGCTTTGGTCCAGTGCACTGAATGAGGGCTCAGAACCACACACACACACACACACACACACACACACACACACACACACACACACACACACACACACACACACACACACAGCAAACTTGATAGAAAAAGCTGCTACCACTGGGCATGTGCGGCAGCTCTAGTAATCGTATTATATACCATTGGTATTGTCATAATTTGCCACTTGCCAAGAGGAGAGGGGTTTCTGGGCAGCCGGAAACCCCACCTGCGTTTGCCTATGACACCCGATGTTGCCACTGCAGTGCGCCCAATGTTCTCAATGTTTCTCCTTATAGAAGTGACCAGCAGATGTAAGACACCAGCAATGGGCGACTCTGGGGGTCATTCCGACCTGTTCGCACGCAGCAGTTCTTCGCTGCTGTGCGAACGGGTCAGAACTGCACAGGTGCAGCGACCGCAATGCGCACGTCCATCATCGCCGGGCAACGACCAGAAGAGATAAGAAAGTGATCGCTAGCACAATCGCAAGAAGATTGACAGCGTGGAGGCGTTCCGGGGCGGATACTCACCGTTTTCCGGGGTGGAGATCCGAACGCAGGCGTGTCCAGGCGTTTGGAGTAGAGATGAGCGGGTTCGGTTTCTCTGAATCCGAACCCGCCAGAACTTCATGTTTTTTTTCACGGGTCCGAGCGACTCGGATCTTCCCGCCTTGCTCGGTTAACCCGAGCGCGCCCGAACGTCATCATGACGCTGTCGGATTCTCGCGAGGCTCGGATTCTATCGCGAGACTCGGATTCTATATAAGGAGCCGCGCGTCGCCGCCATTTTCACACGTGCATTGAGATTGATAGGGAGAGGACGTGGCTGGCGTCCTCTCCGTTTAGAATTAGAATAGATTAGAGAGACACTTGATTTACTAATTTTGGGGAGCATTAGGAGTACTCAGTAGTGTACAGTGCAGAGTTTTGCTGATAGTGACCAGTGACCACCACTTTTATTTATAATCCGTTCTCTGCCTGAAAAAAGCGATACACAGCACACAGTGACTCAGTCACATACCATATCTGTGTGCACTGCTCAGGCTCAGGCCAGTGTGCTGCATCATCTATTATCTATATATAATATTATATATATCTGTCTGACTGCTCAGCTCACACAGCTTATAATTGTGGGGGAGACTGGGGAGCACTACTGCAGTGCCAGTTATAGGTTATAGCAGGAGCCAGGAGTACATAATATAATCCGTTCTCTGCCTGAAAAAAGCGATACACAGCACACAGTGACTCAGTCACATACCATATCTGTGTGCACTGCTCAGGCTCAGGCCAGTGTGCTGCATCATCTATTATCTATATATAATATTATATATATCTGTCTGACTGCTCAGCTCACACAGCTTATAATTGTGGGGGAGACTGGGGAGCACTACTGCAGTGCCAGTTATAGGTTATAGCAGGAGCCAGGAGTACATAATATATTATATAGTGAGTGACCACCAGACACACAGTGCAGTTTATTTAATATATCCGTTCTCTGCCTGAAAAAAGCGATACACACAGTGACTCAGTCAGTCACATACCATATCTGTGTGCACTGCTCAGGCTCAGGCCAGTGTGCTGCATCATCTATATAATATATTATATATCTGTCTGACTGCTCAGCTCACACAGCTTATAATTGTGGGGGAGACTGGGGAGCACTACTGCAGTGCCAGTTATAGGTTATAGCAGGAGCCAGGAGTACATAATATTATATTAAAATTAAACAGTGCACACTTTTGCTGCAGGAGTGCCACTGCCAGTGTGACTAGTGACCAGTGACCTGACCACCAGTATATAATATTAGTAGTATACTATCTCTTTATCAACCAGTCTATATTAGCAGCAGACACAGTACAGTGCGGTAGTTCACGGCTGTGGCTACCTCTGTGTCGGCACTCGGCAGCCCGTCCATAATTGTATATACCACCTAACCGTGGTTTTTTTTTCTTTCTTTATACATACATACTAGTTACGAGTATACTATCTCTTTATCAACCAGTCTATATATTAGCAGCAGACACAGTACAGTGCGGTAGTTCACGGCTGTGGCTACCTCTGTGTCGGCACTCGGCAGCCCGTCCATAATTGTATATACCACCTAACCGTGGGTTTTTTTTTCTTTCTTTATACATACATACTAGTTACGAGTATACTATCTCTTTATCAACCAGTCTATATATTAGCAGCAGACACAGTACAGTGCGGTAGTTCACGGCTGTGGCTACCTCTGTGTCGGCACTCGGCAGCCCGTCCATAATTGTATATACCACCTAACCGTGGTTTTTTTTTCTTTCTTTATACATACATACTAGTTACGAGTATACTATCTCTTTATCAACCAGTCTATATATTAGCAGCAGACATAGTACAGTGCGGTAGTTCACGGCTGTGGCTACCTCTGTGTCGGCACTCGGCAGCCCGTCCATAATTGTATATACCACCTAACCGTGGTTTTTTTTTCTTTCTTTATACATACATACTAGTTACGAGTATACTATCTCTTTATCAACCAGTCTATATATTAGCAGCAGACACAGTACAGTGCGGTAGTTCACGGCTGTGGCTACCTCTGTGTCGGCACTCGGCAGCCCGTCCATAATTGTATATACCACCTAACCGTGGTTTTTTTTTCTTTCTTTATACATACATACTAGTTACGAGTATACTATCTCTTTATCAACCAGTCTATATATTAGCAGCAGACACAGTACAGTGCGGTAGTTCACGGCTGTGGCTACCTCTGTGTCGGCACTCGGCAGCCCGTCCATAATTGTATATACCACCTAACCGTGGTTTTTTTTTCTTTCTTTATACATACATACTAGTTACGAGTATACTATCTCTTTATCAACCAGTCTATATATTAGCAGCAGACACAGTACAGTGCGGTAGTTCACGGCTGTGGCTACCTCTGTGTCGGCACTCGGCAGCCCGTCCATAATTGTATATACCACCTAACCGTGGTTTTTTTTTCTTTCTTTATACATACATACTAGTTACGAGTATACTATCTCTTTATCAACCAGTCTATATATTAGCAGCAGACACAGAACAGTGCGGTAGTTCACGGCTGTGGCTACCTCTGTGTCGGCACTCGGCAGCCCGTCCATAATTGTATATACCACCTAACCGTGGTTTTTTTTTCTTTCTTTATACATACATACTAGTTACGAGTATACTATCTCTTTATCAACCAGTCTATATATTAGCAGCAGACACAGTACAGTGCGGTAGTTCACGGCTGTGGCTACCTCTGTGTCGGCACTCGGCAGCCCGTCCATAATTGTATATACCACCTAACCGTGGTTTTTTTTTCTTTCTTTATACATACATACTAGTTACGAGTATACTATCTCTTTATCAACCAGTCTATATATTAGCAGCAGACACAGTACAGTGCGGTAGTTCACGGCTGTGGCTACCTCTGTGTCGGCACTCGGCAGCCCGTCCATAATTGTATATACCACCTAACCGTGGTTTTTTTTTCTTTCTTTATACATACATACTAGTTACGAGTATACTATCTCTTTATCAACCAGTCTATATATTAGCAGCAGACACAGTACAGTGCGGTAGTTCACGGCTGTGGCTACCTCTGTGTCGGCACTCGGCAGCCCGTCCATAATTGTATATACCACCTAACCGTGGTTTTTTTTTCTTTCTTTATACATACATACTAGTTACGAGTATACTATCTCTTTATCAACCAGTCTATATATTAGCAGCAGACACAGTACAGTGCGGTAGTTCACGGCTGTGGCTACCTCTGTGTCGGCACTCGGCAGCCCGTCCAT
The DNA here is from genome assembly GCF_028390025.1 of Pseudophryne corroboree. Lineage (NCBI taxonomy): Eukaryota > Metazoa > Chordata > Amphibia > Anura > Myobatrachidae > Pseudophryne > Pseudophryne corroboree. Next base: position 760,520,449 of record NC_086449.1, on the reverse strand, counting down.
AATTGTATATACCACCTAACCGTGGTTTTTTTTTCTTTCTTTATATATACATACTAGTTACGAGTATACTATCTCTTTATCAACCAGTCTATATATTAGCAGCAGACACAGTACAGTGCGGTAGTTCACGGCTGTGGCTACCTCTGTGTCGGCACTCGGCAGCCCGTCCATAATTGTATATACCAGTGACCTAACCGTGGTTTTTTTTTCTTTCTTTATACATACATACTAGTTACGAGTATACTATCTCTTTATCAACCAGTCTATATATTAGCAGCAGACACAGTACAGTGCGGTAGTTCACGGCTGTGGCTACCTCTGTGTCGGCACTCGGCAGCCCGTCCATAATTGTATATACCAGTGACCTAACCGTGGTTTTTTTTTCTTTCTTTATACATACATACTAGTTACGAGTATACTATCTCTTTATCAACCAGTCTATATATTAGCAGCAGACACAGTACAGTGCGGTAGTTCACGGCTGTGGCTACCTCTGTGTCGGCACTCGGCAGCCCGTCCATAATTGTATATACCACCTAACCGTGGTTTTTTTTTCTTTCTTTATACATACATACTAGTTACGAGTATACTATCTCTTTATCAACCAGTCTATATATTAGCAGCAGACACAGTACAGTGCGGTAGTTCACGGCTGTGGCTACCTCTGTGTCGGCACTCGGCAGCCCGTCCATAATTGTATATACCACCTAACCGTGGTTTTTTTTTTCTTTCTTTATACATACATACTAGTTACGAGTATACTATCTCTTTATCAACCAGTCTATATATTAGCAGCAGACACAGTACAGTGCGGTAGTTCACGGCTGTGGCTACCTCTGTGTCGGCACTCGGCAGCCCGTCCATAATTGTATATACCACCTAACCGTGGTTTTTTTTTCTTTCTTTATATATACATACTAGTTACGAGTATACTATCTCTTTATCAACCAGTCTATATATTAGCAGCAGACACAGTACAGTGCGGTAGTTCACGGCTGTGGCTACCTCTGTGTCGGCACTCGGCAGCCCGTCCATAATTGTATATACCAGTGACCTAACCGTGGTTTTTTTTTCTTTCTTTATACATACATACTAGTTACGAGTATACTATCTCTTTATCAACCAGTCTATATATTAGCAGCAGACACAGTACAGTGCGGTAGTTCACGGCTGTGGCTACCTCTGTGTCGGCACTCGGCAGCCCGTCCATAATTGTATATACCACCTAACCGTGGTTTTTTTTTCTTTCTTTATACATACATACTAGTTACGAGTATACTATCTCTTTATCAACCAGTCTATATATTAGCAGCAGACACAGTACAGTGCGGTAGTTCACGGCTGTGGCTACCTCTGTGTCGGCACTCGGCAGCCCGTCCATAATTGTATATACCACCTAACCGTGGTTTTTTTTTCTTTCTTTATACATACATACTAGTTACGAGTATACTATCTCTTTATCAACCAGTCTATATATTAGCAGCAGACACAGTACAGTGCGGTAGTTCACGGCTGTGGCTACCTCTGTGTCGGCACTCGGCAGCCCGTCCATAATTGTATATACCACCTAACCGTGGTTTTTTTTTCTTTCTTTATACATACATACTAGTTACGAGTATACTATCTCTTTATCAACCAGTCTATATATTAGCAGCAGACACAGTACAGTGCGGTAGTTCACGGCTGTGGCTACCTCTGTGTCGGCACTCGGCAGCCCGTCCATAATTGTATATACCACCTAACCGTGGTTTTTTTTTCTTTCTTTATACATACATACTAGTTACGAGTATACTATCTCTTTATCAACCAGTCTATATATTAGCAGCAGACACAGTACAGTGCGGTAGTTCACGGCTGTGGTTACCTCTGTGTCGGCACTCGGCAGCCCGTCCATAATTGTATATACCACCTAACCGTGGTTTTTTTTTCTTTCTTTATACATACATACTAGTTACGAGTATACTATCTCTTTATCAACCAGTCTATATATTAGCAGCAGACACAGTACAGTGCGGTAGTTCACGGCTGTGGCTACCTCTGTGTCGGCACTCGGCAGCCCGTCCATAATTGTATACTAGTATCCAATCCATCCATCTCCATTGTTTACCTGAGGTGCCTTTTAGTTGTGCCTATTAAAATATGGAGAACAAAAATGTTGAGGTTCCAAAATTAGGGAAAGATCAAGATCCACTTCCACCTCGTGCTGAAGCTGCTGCCACTAGTCATGGCCGAGACGATGAAATGCCAGCAACGTCGTCTGCCAAGGCCGATGCCCAATGGCATAGTACAGAGCATGTCAAAACCAAAACACCAAATATCAGTAAAAAAAGGACTCCAAAACCTAAAATAAAATTGTCGGAGGAGAAGCGTAAACTTGCCAATATGCCATTTACCACACGGAGTGGCAAGGAACGGCTGAGGCCCTGGCCTATGTTCATGGCTAGTGGTTCAGCTTCACATGAGGATGGAAGCACTCAGCCTCTCGCTAGAAAACTGAAAAGACTCAAGCTGGCAAAAGCACCGCAAAGAACTGTGCGTTCTTTGAAATCCCAAATCCACAAGGAGAGTCCAATTGTGTCGGTTGCGATGCCTGACCTTCCCAACACTGGACGTGAAGAGCATGCGCCTTCCACCATTTGCACGCCCCCTGCAAGTGCTGGAAGGAGCACCCGCAGTCCAGTTCCTGATAGTCAGATTGAAGATGTCAGTGTTGAAGTACACCAGGATGAGGAGGATATGGGTGTTGCTGGCGCTGGGGAGGAAATTGACCAGGAGGATTCTGATGGTGAGGTGGTTTGTTTAAGTCAGGCACCCGGGGAGACACCTGTTGTCCGTGGGAGGAATATGGCCGTTGACATGCCAGGTGAAAATACCAAAAAAATCAGCTCTTCGGTGTGGAGGTATTTCACCAGAAATGCGGACAACAGGTGTCAAGCCGTGTGTTCCCTTTGTCAAGCTGTAATAAGTAGGGGTAAGGATGTTAACCACCTCGGAACATCCTCCCTTATACGTCACCTGCAGCGCATTCATAATAAGTCAGTGACAAGTTCAAAAACTTTGGGTGACAGCGGAAGCAGTCCACTGACCAGTAAATCCCTTCCTCTTGTAACCAAGCTCACGCAAACCACCCCACCAACTCCCTCAGTGTCAATTTCCTCCTTCCCCAGGAATGCCAATAGTCCTGCAGGCCATGTCACTGGCAATTCTGACGAGTCCTCTCCTGCCTGGGATTCCTCCGATGCATCCTTGCGTGTAACGCCTACTGCTGCTGGCGCTGCTGTTGTTGCCGCTGGGAGTCGATGGTCATCCCAGAGGGGAAGTCGTAAGCCCACTTGTACTACTTCCAGTAAGCAATTGACTGTTCAACAGTCCTTTGCGAGGAAGATGAAATATCACAGCAGTCATCCTACTGCAAAGCGGATAACTGAGTCCTTGACAACTATGTTGGTGTTAGACGTGCGTCCGGTATCCGCCGTTAGTTCACAGGGAACTAGACAATTTATTGAGGCAGTGTGCCCCCGTTACCAAATACCATCTAGGTTCCACTTCTCTAGGCAGGCGATACCGAGAATGTACACGGACGTCAGAAAAAGACTCACCAGTGTCCTAAAAAATGCAGTTGTACCCAATGTCCACTTAACCACGGACATGTGGACAAGTGGAGCAGGGCAGGGTCAGGACTATATGACTGTGACAGCCCACTGGGTAGATGTATGGACTCCCGCCGCAAGAACAGCAGCGGCGGCACCAGTAGCAGCATCTCGCAAACGCCAACTCTTTCCTAGGCAGGCTACGCTTTGTATCACCGCTTTCCAGAATACGCACACAGCTGAAAACCTCTTACGGCAACTGAGGAAGATCATCGCGGAATGGCTTACCCCAATTGGACTCTCCTGTGGATTTGTGGCATCGGACAACGCCAGCAATATTGTGTGTGCATTAAATATGGGCAAATTCCAGCACGTCCCATGTTTTGCACATACCTTGAATTGGTGGTGCAGAATTTTTTAAAAAACGACAGGGGCGTGCAAGAGATGCTGTCGGTGGCCAGAAAAATTGCGGGACACTTTCGGCGTACAGGCACCATGTACAGAAGACTGGAGCACCACCAAAAACTACTGAACCTGCCCTGCCATCATCTGAAGCAAGAAGTGGTAACGAGGTGGAATTCAACCCTCTATATGCTTCAGAGGTTGGAGGAGCAGCAAAAGGCCATTCAAGCCTATACAATTGAGCACGATATAGTAGGTGGAATGCACCTGTCTCAAGTGCAGTGGAGAATGATTTCAACGTTGTGCAAGGTTCTGATGCCCTTTGAACTTGCCACACGTGAAGTCAGTTCAGACACTGCCAGCCTGAGTCAGGTCATTCCCCTCATCAGGCTTTTGCAGAAGAAGCTGGAGGCATTGAAGAAGGAGCTAAAAGGGAGCGATTCCGCTAGGCATGTGGGACTTGTGGATGCAGCCCTTAATTCGCTTAACAAGGATTCACGGGTGGTCAATCTGTTGAAATCAGAGCACTACATTTTGGCCACCGTGCTCGATCCTAGATTTAAAGCCTACCTTGGATCTCTCTTTCCGGCAGACACAGGTCTGCTGGGGTTGAAAGACCTGCTGGTGACAAAATTGTCAAGTCAAGCGGAACGCGACCTGTCAACATCTCTCAACAGTGACTGAAATGACTGGTTGGTTTGGGCCCCCACCAAAAAAGAAGCAATCAATCTCTCCTTGCACAAACTGGCTCTACAGAGGCAAGATGTCCACCTCCTCCTCATCGTCCGATTCCTCGCCCCTTTCACTGTGTACATCCCCCTCCTCACAGATTATTAATTCGTCCCCACTGGAATCCACCATCTCAGGTCCCTGTGTACTTTCTGGAGGCAATTGCTGCTGGTGAATGTCTCCACGGAGGAATTGATTATAATTCATTTTGATGAACATCATCTTCTCCACATTTTCTGGAAGTAACCTCGTACACCGATTGCTGACAAGGTGAGCGGCTGCACTAAACACTCTTTCGGAGTACACACTGGAGGGTGGGCAACTTAGGTAAAATAAAGCCAGTTTCTGCAAGGGCCTCCAAATTGCCTCTTTTTCCTGCCAGTATACGTACGTACTGTCTGACGTGCCTACTTGGATGCGGTCACTCATATAATCCTCCACCATTCTTTCAATGGTGAGAGAATCATATGCAGTGAGAGTAGACGACATGTCAGTAATCGTTGCCAGGTCCTTCAGTCCGGACCAGATGTCAGCACTCGCTCCAGACTGCCCTGCATCACCGCCAGCGGGTGGGCTCGGAATTCTTAGCCTTTTCCTCGCACCCCCAGTTGCGGGAGAATGTGAAGGAGGAGCTGTTGACGGGTCACGTTCCGCTTGACTTGACAATTTTCTCACCAGCAGGTCTTTGAACCTCTGCAGACTTGTGTCTGCCGGAAAAAGAGATACAACGTAGGTTTTAAATCTAGGATCGAGCATGGTGGCCAAAATGTAGTGCTCTGATTTCAACAGATTGACCACCCGTGAATTCTGGTTAAGCGAATTAAGGGCTCCATCCACAAGTCCCACATGCCTAGCAGAATCGCTCTGTTTTAGCTCCTCCTTCAATGTCTCCAGCTTCTTCTGCAAAATCCTGATGAGGGGAATGACCTGACTCAGGCTGGCAGTGTCTGAACTGACTTCACGTGTGGCAAGTTCAAAGGGTTGCAGAACCTTGCACAACGTTGAAATCATTCTCCACTGCGCTTGAATCAGGTGCATTCCCCCTCCTTTGCCTATATCGTAGGCAGATGTATAGGCTTAAATGGCCTTTTGCTGCTCCTCCATCCTCTGAAGCATATAGAGGGTTGAATTCCACCTCGTTACCACCTCTTGCTTCAGATGATGGCAGGGCAGGTTCAGTACTGGTTGCTGGTGCTCCAGTCTTCGGCACGCGGTAACTGAATGCCGAAAGTGGCCCGCAATTCTTCGGGCCACCGACAGCATCTCTTGCACGCCCCTGTCGTTTTTTAAATAATTCTGCACCACCAAATTCAATGTATGTGCAAAACATGGGACGTGCTGGAATTTGCCCAGATGTAATGCACGCACAATATTGCTGGCGTTGTCCGATGTCACAAATCCCCAGGAGAGTCCATTTGGGCTAAGCCATTCTGCGATGATGTTCCTCAGTTTCCGTAAGAGGTTGTCAGCTGTGTGCCTCTTCTGGAAAGCGGTGATACAAAGCGTAGCCTGCCTAGGAACGAGTTGGCGTTTGCGAGATGCTGCTACTGGTGCCGCCGCTACTGTTCTTGCTGCGGGAGGCAATACATCTACCCAGTGGGCTGTCACAGTCATATAGTCCTGAGTCTGCCCTGCTCCACTTGTCCACATGTCCGTGGTTAAGTGGACATTGGGTACAACTGCATTTTTTAGGACACTGGTGACTCTTTTTCTGAGGTCTGTGTACATTTTCGGTATCGCCTGCCTAGAGAAATGGAACCTAGATGGTATTTGGTACCGGGGACACAGTACCTCAATCAAGTCTGTAGTTGCCTGTGAATTAACGGTGGATAACGGAAACACGTTTCTCAAAGCCCAGGCTGCCAAGGCCTGAGTTATACGCTTTGCAGCAGGATGACTGCTGTGATATTTCATCTTCCTCGCAAAGGACTGTTGGACAGTCAATTGCTTACTGGAAGTAGTACAAGTGGTCTTCCGACTTCCCTCTGGGATGACGATCGACTCCCAGCAACAACAACAGCAGTGCCAGCAGCAGTAGGCGTTACACTCAAGGATGCATCGGAGGAATCCCAGGCAGGAGAGGACTCATCAGACTTGACAGTGAAATGGCCTGCAGGACTATTGGCTTTCCTGTGTAAGGAGGAAATTGACACTGAAGGAGTTGGTGGTGTGGTTTGCAGGAGCTTGGTTACAAGAGGAAGGGATTTAGTGGTCAGTAGACTGCTTCCGCTGTCATCCAAAGTTTTTGAACTTGTCACTGACTTATGATGAATGCGCTGCAGGTGACGTATAAGGGAGGATGTTCCGAGGTGGTTAACGTCCTTACCCCTACTTATAACAGCTTGACAAAGGCAACACACGGCTTGACACCTGTTGTCCGCATTTGTGTTAAAATAATTCCACACCGAAGAGGTGATTTTTTTTGTAATTTGACCAGGCATGTCAATGGCCATATTCGTCCCATGGACAACAGGTGTCTCCCCGGGTGCCTGACTTAAACAAACCACCTCACCATCAGAATCCTCCTTGTCAATTTCCTCCTCAGCGCCAGCAACACCCATATCCTCATCCTGGTGTACTTCAAAAGTGACAACTTCAATCTGACTATCAGGAACTGGACTGCGGGTGCTCCTTCCAGCACTTGCAGGGGGCGTGCAAATGGTGGAAGGCGCCACCTCTTCCCGTCCAGTGTTGGGAAGGTCAGGCATCGCAGCCGACACAATTGGACTCTCCTTGGGGATTTGTGATTTAGAAGAACGCACAGTTCTTTGCTGTGCTTTTGCCAGCTTAAGTCTTTTCATTTTTCTAGCGAGAGGATGAGTGCTTCCATCCTCATGTGAAGCTGAACCACTAGCCATGAACATAGGCCAGGGCCTCAGCCGTTCCTTGCCACTCTGTGTCGTAAATGGCATATTGGCAAGTTTACGCTTCTCCTCAGACGCTTTTAATTTTGATTTTTGGGTCATTTTACTGAACTTTTGTGTTTTGGATTTTACATGCTCTCTACTATGACATTGGGCATCGGCCTTGGCAGACGACGTTGATGGCATTTCATCGTCTCGGCCATGACTAGTGGCAGCAGCTTCAGCACGAGGTGGAAGTGGATCTGTCCCTATTTTACCTTCCACATTTTCGTTCTCCATTTTTTAATGTGTGGAATTATATGCCAGTATCAATAGCAATGGCCTACTACTATATATACTGCGCACAACTGAAATGCACCACAGGTATGGATGGATAGTATACTTGACGACACAGAGGTAGGTAGAGCAGTGGCCTACTGTACCGTACTGCTATATATTATATACTGGTGGTCAGCAAACTGTGCAAAACTGAAATGCACCACAGATATGGTTGGATAATATACTTGACGACACAGAGGTAGGTAGAGCAGTGGCATACTGTACCGTACTGCTATATATTATATACTGGTGGTCAGCAAACTGTGCAAAACTGAAATGCACCACAGGTATGGATGGATAGTATACTTGACGACACAGAGGTAGGTAGAGCAGTGGCCTACTGTACCGTACTGCTATATATTATATACTGGTGGTCAGCAAACTGTGCAAAACTGAAATGCACCACAGATATGGTTGGATAATATACTTGACGACACAGAGGTAGGTAGAGCAGTGGCATACTGTACCGTACTGCTATATATTATATACTGGTGGTCAGCAAACTGTGCAAAACTGAAATGCACCACAGGTATGGATGGATAGTGTACTTGACGACACAGAGGTAGGTAGAGCAGTGGCCTACTGTACCGTACTGCTATATATTATATACTGGTGGTCAGCAAACTGTGCAAAACTGAAATGCATCACAGGTATGGATGGATAGTATACTTGACAACACAGAGGGAGGTAGAGCAGTGGCCTACTGTACCTTACTGCTATATATTATATACTGGTGGTCAGCAAACTGTGCAAAACTGAAATTCACCACAGGTATGGATGGATAGTATACTTGACGACACAGAGGTAGGTAGAGCAGTGGCCTACTGTACCGTACTGCTATATATTATATACTGGTGGTCGGCAGACTGTGCAAAACTGAAATGCACCACAGGTATGGATGGATAGTATACTTGACGACACAGAGGTAGGTAGAGCAGTGGCCTACTGTACCGTACTGCTATATATTATATACTGGTGGTCAGCAAACTGTGCAAAACTGAAATGCACCACAGGTATGGATGGATAGTATACTTGACGACACAGAGGTAGGTAGAGCAGTGGCCTTCTGTACCGTACTCCTATATATTATATACTGATGGTCAGCAAAATTATGCACTGTACTCCTACTATATACTACAATGCAGCACAGATATGGAGCGTTTTTCAGTCAGAGAACGTATAATACTGGTGGTCACTGGTCAGCAAAACTCTGCACTGTGCTCCTCCTATATAATACTGCTGGTCCCCAGTCCCCACAATAAAGCAGTGTGAGCACAGATATATGCAGCACACTGAGCACAGATATGGAGCGTTTTTCAGGCAGACAACGTATACTGGTGGTCACTGGTCAGCAAAACTCTGCACTGTACTCCTCCTATATAATACTGCTGGTCCCCAGTCCCCACAATAAAGCAGTGTGAGCACAGATAAATGCAGCACACTGAGCACAGATATGGAGCGTTTTTCAGGCAGACAACGTATACTGGTGGTCACTGGTCAGCAAAACTCTGCACTGTACTCCTCCTATATAATACTGCTGGTCCCCAGTCCCCACAATAAAGCAGTGTGAGCACAGATATATGCAGCACACTGAGCACAGATATGGAGCGTTTTTCAGGCAGACAACGTATAATACTGGTGGTCACTGGTCAGCAAAACTCTGCACTGTACTCCTCCTATAATACTGCTGGTCCCCAGAATAAAGATATTTGCACTGCAGCCCCCTGAAACAAAGTGATAGGACGCCAGCCACGTTCTCTCACTATCATTTCCAATGCGCGAGTGAAAAATGGCGGCGACGCGCGGCTCCTTATATAGAATCCGAATCTCGCGAGAATCCGACAGCGGGATGATGACGTTCGGGCGCGCTCGGGTTAACCGAGCCATACGGGAGAATCCGAGTATGCTTCGGACCCGTGTAAAATGGGTGAAGTTCGGGGGGGTTCGTATTCCGAGGAACCGAACCCGCTCATCACTAGTAGGAAGTGATGGTCACATGACTGCAGGGACCTAGTAGCCACGCTGGAGCCACTGCAACTATTATGAGTATATAAGTGACCGAAGGGCCACCAGGAATGGTGTGTGTCGACATTCTAACATGTTGACATTTCATCAGTGTCTACATGATGCATACCAACAATATGACTGTAGACATATGATATGACAGCCCTACTATCGGTCAAATGGCCCACTCCCACTCACCAATTCCCTTCCAATCAAGCCCGACATTAATAACATCAGTAACCCATTGTGCTCCAACCAAGGGCCTAATTCAAACCTGATCGTTGTAGTGCGAAATCGCAAAGCGGACGATCATCAAACGACTATGCATGCGTACGGATCGTAATGCGCAGCTACAAGGCCAAACTGCAAAAAAATCCTGCGTCTTTTTTGATCGCTAGACGTACGCAGATTGATTTACAGGAAGCAAACGTTTGGGGGTGGCAACTGGCCGTTTTCTGGGAGTGTCAGGAAAAAAATGCAGGGGTCCCAAACGTTTTCAGGGTGGGTGTGTGACGTCAGCTCCGTCCCCTTCAGCCTGTTTCTTTCGCACCGTAGGAGTAGGTCCTTTCATTTGATTCTGAGTTGCGAACAAATTTGCAGTTGACCGGCGTGGCAGATTTTCACTTCGGCTGAGCGGCGATTCTGCAAATTCGCAGAGGTGCGATCAGGTCTGAATTAGGCCCCAACTTGGAACAATATATTGTACTAAAGGAAAACAGAGGACAGAGAGATGGGATAAGAAGAAGAGAGCTAGATGGGGAAAGAGAGAGAAAGTTATGGAGAACCAGATAAGAGATAGGACAGGAGGAGAGAGGCAGGGAAAGGGTCGAGAGACATATAATGGTGGGGTGCAGAGAAAGGGGGGCTATATAGGCCACAAGTGTAGACTATTTTGGATGTGAAATGTTACTCTCCCTCCCCAGAAGCCTTCCCCGTGCTTGCAAACACTGGGCCATCACAACCTCTTTTCAAACCCCTTTCGAGCCCTCAAAAAAGACACCAGAAGAAGGCTTGTGGGCCACCAGTTTCCCAACTGACCTGGAATGAAGACAAAGGTTCTGACAGGCAGATTGCCAGGACAGTCCAGTTTAACTGGGACTATCCCAACTAATGTAGAGCAGTTGTGATATATGCTATTTTATTAATCTTAAATACAATATACCTATAGTTTGTGAAAGGCATGCACAGATACGCTTTCACAGCTAGGTAAAAAGATTCATATTTGGCAGGCATTTGCTTTCTACATTTTTAAATATGCCAAAAGCTTTCATAGGATACAATTTACAGTGCACGTGTAAATGGATAAGGTGTTATCTGTGTATAACAGTGCCAGGTAATTAGCAAACTTTTTAATGAGAGAATATGGTAAGTGCTATGAAATTCTAGGGTTGATTATTCACACAGCAGCAAATTAAATTTATATTAAAATGTAAGCACCCAGGCATGAAGTTCTCCTGACATAGTTAAAAACAAATTGGTTGCATAATCCTTGTTTCAGGCTAAGGTGCATTTGACACTATGGCTTTCCTGCTTGATTTTGATTGGAGCCACACACTACTGCTCTGTTCCTTTACTTCTTTTCCCTATTAACTCCCAGTCTATGGGGTATATTCAACTGAAGTCGAAAGCTGCCGTCTGTTTTTCGACTTTTTTACGTTGGAAGAGATTCCGACCTATTTAATATACCCCAAAATTATCCGACAAGCCGGGGAATTCGACTTGTCAGAAAGCACGTGGATCGGCGGAATAGCCGCCGATCCGCATACTTCTGTTGGAAACGGGGCCAAATCCGACAGGTTTTGGCCCCCTATCCGACCATCTCAATCCAACTTTAAAAAAAGTCGGATTGAGATAAGGGACATGAGGGAGCTGAGAGGAGGAGACGGCGGGCGGGGACAGGGGAGAGCCGCGGGGAGACGGGGAAGAGCAGCGGGGAGACGGGGGAGAGCCGCGGGGTAACAGGGGAGAGCAGCGCTACAGCAGCGTAGCAGGAGGATGTGTCACAGCCGCTGCTCACAGCAGTGTCCACCCAGCTCCAGCAAGCGAGACCTTGCGGCTTTCCCCCGTCTCCCCCCCTCCATCTCCTCCCCTCTACGCCTTCATCGCAATTCGACTTTTTTAAAAGTCGAATTGAGATAGCTATTTGAATAACCCTGGTCGGATCCATTCCGACAAATGCATGTACCCCTATGGCTTCTTGCTTGTTTGTCTCATCTTCTCACATAATCACACTGCCCCGTCACATGCAGCCTTGCCATCAGTTATGATGATACTGACTTTGTTAAAATGGTGCCATTGAACATGTCAACATCTGCAGGTATGTCAACGTTCAAGGGCGTAGCTACCATAGGTGTAGGGAGTGCTGCTGCTATGGGAGCCAGAGCTGAGAGGGGCCCACCTTCCCCATCACAGTTACATGTGTTATAAACATTTTTCACCATTAATAGCTACACAGTGGCCCTTAGAAACTTTTGCCTTGGGGTCTACAATATATCTAGTCATGCCACTGAACCTGCTCATTGATATCTATCTATCTATCTATCTATCTATCTATCTATCTATATATATATATATATATATATATATGAAAGGCAAAAAAGGAGATTGGCTCACTGATTGACTCATCACGAAATCTCTTAAACCACAAGGCCTACAATCTTGAAACTTGGCAGGTAGCTTCTCCTTAGGTCCCAGGTGCTTGCTAAGAACCGATTTTACAAATGTCATTGTCCTTTCAAGGAAATTGCCAAAAATGGATGCGTGTGTGTGTGTATGTATGTATGTATGTATGTATGTATGTATGTATATATGTACAGTATGTTCCAGAATAACTCCGGAATGCCTACAGCAATTTACACCAAACTTGGTACACATATTACTTACAATCTGGGAACAAACACTGTGGGGGTAACACACCCCTTGCACCCCTAGAGGGTAAGGCAGCAGCACAGAGTGTTTCAGCAGACAGCATAACTCTGGAATGCCTGGAGCAATTTACACCAAACTTGGTACTCATATGACTTGCAATCTGGGAACAAACACTGTGGGGGGTAAGACACCCCTAGTTTCCCTAGGGGTGGGACAGCAGCACAGAGTATAACAGGAGACAGCATAACTCCGGAATACCTGGACCAATTTACATCAAACTTGGTACACATATGATTTACAATCTGGGAATAAACGCTGGTGGGGGTAAGACACCTATAGCACCCCTAGGGGTGAGGCAGCAGCACAGAGTATTTCATCAGACAGCATAACTCTGGAATGCCTGAAGCAATTTACACCAAACTTGGTACACAGATGACTTCCAATCTGGGAACAAACACTGTGGGGGGTAACACACCCCTAGCACCCCTAGGGGGTAAGGCAGTAGCACAGAGTATTTCAACAGACAGCATAACTCTGGAATGCCTGAAGCAATTTACACCAAACTTGGTACACAGATGACTTCCAATCTGGGAACAAACACTGTGGGGGTAACACACCCCTAGCACCCCTAGGGGTGGGCCAGCAGCACAGAACTCATCAGGACATGAATGATATGTCAGTGACGACAGGGCTGAATGTGACAGTGGCAGTGACATGATGTGAGGAGGGGAATGGAGGAAGCAGGAAGCCACACGCTGAGAGTTATATAGTGGAAGTAGCAGGGTCCACCAGCAGCACAGAGTATATCAGGAGATGCATAATGTGCTGCGGTATATAAGAAACTCTAAATAAATTGACAATTTCAGAGGGGCACTGACATGATGTGAGGAGGGGAATGGAGGCAGCAGGAAGCCACAGACTGAGAGTTTTATAGTGGGAAGAGAGGGTCCCTTGGGGAATCAAAAAGTGGTCCGGCCACTACACAAAGTGGGTCAGGGAAGCAAGATATGGCTATATACTAGAACTCCAACCAACTTAAATTAACAAACAACAATAATTCTAATTTACCATCCTCATCCCGTAGCAAAGCACAGGTATTCAGCTAGTGTGATATAAAATGAACTGGAGGGCATTATAATGTTACATACAGCAATATGAACTGGGGCACTGTAACGTGATACAATATGGAGTGGAGACACTATACTGTGGCATAATATGAACTGGGGCACTGCATACTGTGGGGGAGATGTACTAAGCCTTGAACAGTGATAAACTGCATGGTGATAAAGTGCCAACCAATCAGCTTCTAACTGCCATGTCACAGGCTGGGTTTGAAAAATGACAGTTAGAAGCTGGTTGGTTGGTACTTTATCGCCGTGCAATGTATCACTTTCAGGCTTAGTACATCTGGCCCTGTGTATCTCTACAAGCACTTCATATGTTGCTATTGGGCCCAAAAAGTTCTGGCTTAGCCCCTGTCGACGTAAAATATTGACATGTGAAATCTCTACATTCTGCAGGGACCAGATGGTTATGGGTATGCAGTGACAGCGGAAAGTTAGGGTTAGGCTACGGGAGGGAAGAGTTAAGCTGGGTACACACTGGCAGATATATTGGACGATCAATTGATCGGCCAATATATCGTTAACTGATCGGTGGGTGTGTACAAACGATATGTCTGTGAACTACGTCGTTCACAGACATATCGCGTCGGTCCTGCTGCACAGACGATGACCAATATATCTGCAGATATATTGGTGCATCGTTGTGTGTGTATGGCCGACCCGCCGGTCACAGATAGGTCGGCCAATGCTACCTGTCTTGGAGGTCTCATGGGAAGGAGGACGGGGGTCAGCTCAGCCGCTGAGTGTCACAGGAGCTACTGGCCAGTAGAGGATTGGTCCGCCAGGAAGGTGTCCGTGTTCCCTGTGTGCCAGTCACGTGTTGTCCTCTGCCGGGCCAGCTAGTGGTGCTTGATGTGGAGTGCTGCTTAATATTTTTACATTTTTTTAAGGGGGTGGGTCCACAGCTCTGTGATTAGGCCACGCCCCCAACTTTGCCAGGCCCCGGCCGTTCTGTCTGCAGCCCTGCTTGCCTCCCTCTGAGAGTGGCTCCCGCAGTGACAGTCACTCGACTTGGAGGTAATTGCGGTGGAGCTGTGTCTGTGCATATCTGCTGTGGTAGTGCATGTGTGTCTCTCTTCATGAGTCTCAGTGAGTATGTGTTTCTCATTGTCAGTTTGTGTCACATTGTGTGAGTGTCAGTGTGTGCCTCAGTCTGAGTGTCAGTGTGTGTGCCTCAGTGTGAATGTCAGTGTGTGTGTGTGTGTGTGTCTCAGTGTGAATGTCAGTGTGTGTGTGTGTGTGTGTGTGTGTGTGTGTGTCTCAGTGTGAGTGTGTGTGTGTGTGTGTGTGTGTGTGTGTGTGCGCCTCAGTGTGAGTGTCCGTGTGTGTCTCAGTATGTCTCATTGTCAGTGTGTGTGTCTCAATGTTAGTGTCAGTGACGAGGCTAGCTTTAAAGACAGTACAGGCCAGCATTGGCTAAAGGCACTATAGAGGGGAGAGGAATGTGGCAGCACCTTTGGTGGCATAGGAGAGGGAGCGCTGAGAGTCCAGTGCAAGAGGAGCAGGAGGGTGGCTGCAGCATGTGCGAGGGTGCCAGTGGCGCACAGTTCGGGGGGTCTGGGGAAGCCTGAGCTAGTGGGACAGTCACTTCTGGGTTCTCGATCTCGGAGACCTGGCGAGCAGGAGAGAGCATAGCTACTCATTAGATTGGCGGTGCATGCTACTTCACTGCGTACAGGTAGCTCCTATGCACACCCTCTCATTGCGAGCACCCTACAGGACCTCTGCAATGTTTATATAATTACACGGGTTTCTGAAGACCATACCCTGATGATGACCCATGAGACAGCTCTGTATTGAGAGGCTGTGATCCTGTGACCCTGGGTGAGGATAATAACCCTAACCCCGTGTGCTTGAGTCTGGACTGCATCAGTGCCATACAGTAGCGCCCCCTATGATACCCTGACGGCAGTGACTGCTCTCTGCTGCAGTAACCACCTCACTGCCAGAGCTTGCTGAGGTTCTCCACATACTGAACACATACATGCTGCATACATGTCAACAGCACACATAGATCAGGCAGACATTCCCACTACACACATAAATGCTGCATACATGGTGATTGCACACATACATGCTGCATACATGCCCACTGCACACATACATGCTGCATACATGGTGACTGCACACATACATGCTGCATACATGCCCACTGCACACATAAATGCTGCATATGTCCCCATTGCACCCATACATACGTCAGAGATGCAGATAGGTGTAAATTTGCAGTCAATTTAACCAGGAGATTTCCTGGTGGGATGAAAATAATTGTGTAAAAAGTTTTATTTTAGTTTTTTTTTTTTAAATTCATGCCCCCACAATCGGGAGCTAACCCTCAACGCGTGGCCACTAGAGTAAGCGTTAATAACTATCTGCGCATCTCTTGGAATATTGGTAGGATGCAGCTTCTACAAACTTGCTCCCTCCGATAGAAGGATTATTATTAGTAATAAAAAGTTGTAGCACAAACGCTCCAAGAGTAAAAATTGAATAGGCAAGGAGAAGAGACAGAAATAATGCATGGTAATCAACTGTAAAAGCACACTATTTAAAAAAGTTAATTTATTACAAACACATAATAAAAACAAGATGCCGTTAAGATGCCGGTATACGGTCAGCATACCGCTCGTCTGGATCCTGCCTGTCACAATACCGCCGCTGGGATCCCGAATGGGGCACCATACCGGTGAGGTAAGCGATTCTCCCTCTGTGGGTGTCCACGACACCCATAGAGGGAGTATAGAACCCGAGTGCGAGACAGTGGGAGATGGAGGGAGCGAGACAGTGGGAGACAGAGGGAGCGTGAGAGAGGCAGTGGGAGATGGAGGGAGCGAGACAGTGGGAGATGGAGGGAGCGAGACAGTGGGAGACAGAGGGAGCGTGAGAGAGGCAGTGGGAGATGGTAGGAGCGAGAGAGAAAGTGGGAGAGAAAACAAGGGGAAAAAGGCCTATTTTCTTTTCTTGTATACTCACTAGTAGGCTGGGCCATTATGTAAATTGCGGGAATAGTTGGCACATTTCATGATGACGATCTGCCAGTGTGTACAGAGGAAAGATTAATTGGCCAATGTCCTCAACAACAGATATATCTGCAGCTGGCAGTGGTGGTTGGCCAGTGTGTACCATCTGCAGATACGTCTGCAGATCGATTGATCTGCAGATATATCTGTCAGTGTGTACCCAGCTTTAAGCTGGGTACACACTATTAGATATATCTGCAGATCAATTGATCTGCAGATATATCTATGTACGGATCGGGCAGTGTGCTATGCATACACACAGCCCGATCCGTCGGGGGACTGACGTCATGAACTGGGCGGGCGGGCGCTCGCGCCCGCCCAGTTCACCTGTCAATCACCGCCGGCCGCCGCAGCATGTGTACGGGCGGTCGGACGACCGCCCCGTACACACACAGCGACGCGCCAATATATCGTTAGATATATTGGCTGTCGGCTGTGCTGCGCGGCCGACGCGATACGTCTGTGAACGACGGAGTTCACAGACGTATCGCCCGTACACACTGGCCGACGGTCCCGCGATGTATCGGCCGTTCAAGAGAACGGCCGATACATCGACCAGTGTGTACGGGCCTTAAGATAGCATTTAACTGAGCATGTTTGCCACCGTTATAGCATAATTATTTCCTATGGCGGTACATTATGGTATAATTTATTCAGTAAAGTGCCCCTCTTCCTTCCCTTTACAAAAACATCAACAGGACATTGCTTTACGTTTATTATTTGCATAATGTATTGTATCCCTCAACCGATTCAAGGACATCAAAATATGCTATTCATCAAGTTAAGCAGCTTAGAGCCAGTGGAGCAGTTGCCCATGACGACCAATCAGCATTGATGTAACTTTTATAATTTGTATACTTTAAAATAATACAGAGCAGCTGATTGGTTGCCATGGGCTACTTCTCCACTGGATCACTTCTCTTTTCACTGCTTCATGAATAGACCCCTTAGTCATTAACTATGCTAATTGCAGTGGTGTTGGTGCTTGTGGAGACAAATCTGGGACTTACTTGGGATGCCCCCTAAGAGCCCTGATATCACCACAATTAGCATTTATGATGAAACAAAAGTGGCTAGATGTGCTGCTCCTATGGCAAGTGTGGGCAGCACAGACTATACCTAATGTGCCGGGGAACTAACAGCCACTGTAGTAGTGATTGAGAACAGGTGGGGGCAGGAAGGTGATGGAACACAAGACAGCACCTGTTATGTTTGAACCAGTGCCAGCAAGCCCAAAATGAGAGAAAAGTCATAAAACAAACCCAAACATACATTTTTCATCAGTATGAGGTTTTCTGTGTAACAGCTTATTCCACCACACATAGTGAACTTTGCATGAAGTTCTAACATGGTAAACTGAAAAATGTAAAATTTAAGGGGAAAATGGACACTTACCTGACAAAGCAGTCCTTTAAATCATCTATATATATATAAATGCAGAGCCCTCACTCACTCACTCACTCACTCACTCACTTCAGACCAGTGATACTCGACTCCTCTGATGATGCCCGGTAGCACAATCAGCTCTCCAGACTCCCTCTGTTAACTTACACAGAAACACCTTAGTTACTCCTGGCATAGGCAGGAAACAAAGGAAGGGTTTGCCAGGTCTTGGTACTAGAGAAGAGTCCAACATGGAATGGAACAGAAGCAGTTCCTGACTCCGGGATCATCACTGGGACCCCTTGTCAGTCCAGAACCCATACACCAGTACCTTCCCATACCACCCTGATGGCGGCCTTGGTCAGACAGGTGTAATGGTACATTTGGGAAGCTAGAGATGGAGCAGAAGTGAGAGAAGATGCTGTCAAGTAAGAGTCTATCACAGTGGGTAGAGATTAAGGGACTAATTTAGAGTGGGACATAGTACAGATTATTGGAAATCTGCTGCTGCTCAAGGTTTGTTCTTTGCTTGCACCTTGGAATCTCACCCGAACTTCCCCTCTGTGGCTACCTGATTGATGTGTTGGCCCTGTTTTCTGGGTGGGGAAATACAGGGATCTGCTTGTCACTAGAGATGAGCGCCTGAAATTTTTCGGGTTTTGTGTTTTGGTTTTGGGTTCGGTTCCGCGGCCGTGTTTTGGGTTCGAACGCGTTTTGGCAAAACCTCACCGAATTATTTTTGTCGGATTCGGGTGTGTTTTGGATTCGGGTGTTTTTTTCCAAAAACACTAAAAAACAGCTTAAATCATAGAATTTGGGGGTCATTTTGATCCCAAAGTATTATTAACCTCAAAAACCATAATTTACACTCATTTTCAGTCTATTCTGAATACCTCACACCTCACAATATTATTTTTAGTCCTAAAATTTGCACCGAGGTCGCTGTGTGAGTAAGATAAGCGACCCTAGTGGCCGACACAAACACCGGGCCCATCTAGGAGTGGCACTGCAGTGTCACGCAGGATGTCCCTTCCAAAAAACCCTCCCCAAACAGCACATGACGCAAAGAAAAAAAGAGGCGCAATGAGGTAGCTGTGTGAGTAAGATTAGCGACCCTAGTGGCCGACACAAACACCGGGCCCATCTAGGAGTGGCACTGCAGTGTCACGCAGGATGGCCCTTCCAAAAAACCCTCCCCAAACAGCACATGACGCAAAGAAAAAAAGAGGCGCAATGAGGTAGCTGACTGTGTGAGTAAGATTAGCGACCCTAGTGGCCGACACAAACACCGGGCCCATCTAGGAGTGGCACTGCAGTGTCACGCAGGATGGCCCTTCCAAAAAACCCTCCCCAAACAGCACATGACGCATAGAAAAAAAGAGGCGCAATGAGGTAGCTGACTGTGTGAGTAAGATTAGCGACCCTAGTGGCCGACACAAACACCGGGCCCATCTAGGAGTGGCACTGCAGTGTCACGCAGGATGTCCCTTCCAAAAAACCCTCCCCAAACAGCACATGACGCAAAGAAAAAAAGAGGCTTTTTACTGATATTTGGTGTTTTGGTTTTGACATGCTCTGTACTATGCCATTGGGCATCGGCCTTGGCAGACGACGTTGCTGGCATTTCATCGTCTCGGCCATGACTAGTGGCAGCAGCTTCAGCACGAGGTGGAAGTGGATCTTGATCTTTCCCTAATTTTGGAACCTCAACATTTTTGTTCTCCATATTTTAATAGGCACAACTAAAAGGCACCTCAGGTAAACAATGCAGATGGATGGATTGGATACTAGTATACAATTATGGACGGGCTGCCGAGTGCCGACACAGAGGTAGCCACAGCCGTGAACTACCGCACTGTACTGTGTCTGCTGCTAATATATAGACTGGTTGATAAAGAGATAGTATACTCGTAACTAGTATGTATGTATAAAGAAAGAAAAAAAAACCACGGTTAGGTCACTGGTATATACAATTATGGACGGGCTGCGGAGTGCCGACACAGAGGTAGCCACAGCCGTGAACTACCGCACTGTACTGTGTCTGCTGCTAATATATAGACTGGTTGATAAAGAGATAGTATACTCGTAACTAGTATGTATGTATAAAGAAAGAAAAAAAAACCACGGTTAGGTGGTATATACAATTATGGACGGGCTGCCGAGTGCCGACACAGAGGTAGCCACAGCCGTGAACTACCGCACTGTACTGTGTCTGCTGCTAATATATAGACTGGTTGATAAAGAGATAGTATACTCGTAACTAGTATGTATGTATAAAGAAAGAAAAAAAAACCACGGTTAGGTCACTGGTATATACAATTATGGACGGGCTGCCGAGTGCCGACACAGAGGTAGCCACAGCCGTGAACTACCGCACTGTACACTGGTTGATAAAGAGATAGTAGTATACTCGTAACAACTAGTATGACGACGGTATAAAGAATGAAAAAAAAACCACGGTTAGGTGGTATATAATACAATTATGGTTGGACGGACTGCCTGCCGAGTGCCGACACAGAGGTAGCCACAGCCGTGAACTACCGCACTGTACACTGGTTGATAAAGAGATAGTAGTATACTCGTAACAACTAGTATGACGACGGTATAAAGAATGAAAAAAAAACCACGGTTAGGTGGTATATAATACAATTATGGTTGGACGGACTGCCTGCCGAGTGCCGACACAGAGGTAGCCACAGCCGTGAACTACCGCACTGTACACTGGTTGATAAAGAGATAGTAGTATACTCGTAACAACTAGTATGACGACGGTATAAAGAACGAAAAAAAAACCACGGTTAGGTGGTATATATTATAATACAATTATGGATGGACGGACTGCCTGCCGAGTTCCGACACAGAGGTAGCCACAGCCGTGAACTACCGCACTGTACACTGGTTGATAAAGAGATAGTAGTATACTCGTAACAACTAGTATGACGACGGTATAAAGAACGAAAAAAAAACCACGGTTAGGTGGTATATATTATAATACAATTATGGATGGACGGACTGCCTGCCGAGTTCCGACACAGAGGTAGCCACAGCCGTGAACTACCGCACTGTACACTGGTTGATAAAGAGATAGTAGTATACTCGTAACAACTAGTATGACTATGACGACGGTATAAAGAAAGAGAAAAAAAACCACGGTTAGGTGGTATATAATACAATTATGGATGGACGGACTGCCTGCCGAGTGCCGACACAGAGGTAGCCACAGCCGTGAACTACCGCACTGTACTGTGTCTGCTGCTAATATAGACTGGTTGATAAAGAGATAGTATACAATACTACTAATATACTGGTGGTCAGGCACTGGTCACCACTAGTCACACTGGCAGTGGCACTCCTGCAGCAAAAGTGTGCACTGTTTAATTTTAATATAATATTATTTATCATGTACTCCTGGCTCCTGCTATAACAACCTGCAGTGCTCCCCAGTCTCCCCCACAATTATAAGCTTTATATACAATACATTGATGTGCAGCACACTGGGCTGAGCAGTGCACACAGACTGAGTCACTGTGTGACTGTGTATCGTTTTTTTCAGGCAGAGAACGGATATATTAAATAAAACAAACAACTGCACTGTCTCTGGTGGTCACTGGTCACTGTGGTCGTCAGTCACTAAACTCTGTCTGCACTCTGCACTCTCTTCTAATCTACAGTATCACAGCAATCTCTCTCTCTCTCTCTCTTCTAAATCTAATCTAAATGGAGAGGACGCCAGCCACGTCCTCTCCCTATCAATCTCAATGCACGTGTGAAAATGGCGGCGACGCGCGGCTCCTTATATAGAATCCGAGTCTCGCGAGAATCCGACAGCGTCATGATGACGTTCGGGCGCGCTCGGGTTAACCGAGCAAGGCGGGAAGATCCGAGTCGCTCGGACCCGTGAAAAAAAAAGTGAAGTTCGTGCGGGTTCGGATTCAAAGAAACCGAACCCGCTCATCTCTACTTGTCACTCCGAAGACTTCCTGGCCTCGTAGAACCCACTTCTGTAAACTGCAGTTTATTCAGCTGGCCATCTGCATAGAAACGTGATAGAGAGACTGGAACCCAGCTTGCGGCAGTGTTAGGATCGCAGATACATGCAGGAGGTGTCTCTTCTACTGAGAAGTCTCCTTCATGTCCCTCCTTCAGAATGGATGAAAATACAATGATGCTTGCATGCAGAATTGAATTGTCGACCATTTCTGAATCAGGATCAGAGCCGGCCATAGGCATAGGCAAACTAGGCAATTGCCTAGGGCATTTGATATGCCTAGGGGCATCAGCAGCTTCTGCTGATTAAAATGATATGCGGCACGCCTATATTCTGTGAGTAGCATTTCATATGCAGATACAGCCACAGTCCCACACAGTATATAGGCATGCTGCATATCATTTTAATCAGCAGAAGCTGCTTGTGCATTCTAGCCACATAGCAATGCAAATAAGATGCATTTTCATTAAAAAAAAGGTGCCTGACGTTAGCATTGAGGCAAGATTTATGAGGACACATCTGTATCCAAGCAGAGGCAGAGGTCACAGTGTTAGTAGCAGTGTGAGTGCAGTGTGCATGTGAGTGAGTTGGTTGTGCAGTAGTGTTCAGAATATGTGTAAGGAGCATTATGTGTGTCATGTAAAAATGCATTAATAATGTGCAATATATGTGTAAGGGGCAATATGTGTGTCATTATGTGTATAAGGGCATTAATAATGTGCGGCATATGTGTAACAGGGTACTACTGTATGTGTGTCATTATGTGTAAAGGGGCACTAATAATGTGCAGCAAATGTGTAGGTGGCACTATGTGTGTCATTATGTGTATAAGGGCATTAATAATGTGTGGCATATGTTTAATGGACATTATGTGTAAAAGGGCATTAATAATGGTTGTCATAATGTGTAAGGAGCATTATGTTTATAAGGACATTAATAAGGTGTATCTTACTAATGTGTGGCATTATGTGTATAAGCTGCTCTACTATGTGGCGTTGCATATAGAAATGGCACTATTGTGTCGTCTAATGTGAATAAAGAGCAATAGGGTATGGTGTAATGTGAATAACGAGCAATTCAGCGTGATGTAATGTGAATAAGAGGCTCTACTGTGAGGAGTAATGTTTATAAGGTAAAGTGATACTACTGTGGGATGTAATATGAATTATGGAAACTATCACATGATCAAATGTGAATAAAGTTGCAGTACTGTGTGGCATAATTGCAATTGGGGTTACTATTGTGTGGCCATGCCCCTTGCCAGCAAAAATACACCCCTTTTTGGTCTGTGCGCCAAATGTGCGATCTGTTCCTATTTAAAATATAGGGGTACAAACACCAAAATAAGGACTGCTATGGGGTGAGGGGTGATGGTGCTGGGAAAGAGGTGCAAGGTCGGAGGCGGAACCAGCGGTGGTGCTAGGGGGCACCAGACAAAATCTTGCCTAGGGCATCATATTGGTTAGGGCCGGCTCTGATCAGGATGATAGATAAGCAAGGCTTGGATATTTTAACACAATATTGTATTAGTCCACTTTTAAATCCTGCATCTAAGGTACTTTCACACACATTTCTAGTTGTAAGGATGCAGCTTACTTTTTATAATGTAATAATATGTCATTACCTTCCCTTAGCGCTAGTATTTTACAGCACATGCATTGTTTTTGTCTTTCATCATAAAATAAAAATGTATTTTACCTATTCTGAGACAAAGCTACAGACTGTAATGAGGTGTGACTAATGGATAATGATTTATACTGTATCTAACCCTATTTACTGTGGTCACAGTATTATTGCACAAATATATTTATGCTGATGCAGAGTGAGACCAACATCATCTTGTGTAGAGACGGGATGGAGGAGGGCTGAGGCATTCTGATATATGCCATGTATGGAAGCTGAGATCTGAATGAGGTGCGGGCATTGGGTGGCGTGGCCAAATCCAGGAGACATATCCACGCCCCCTCTGAAAGTGCAAGTGCGCTGCATAAGGGAACATTTGTAATTAGCTACACCTCCCCCCCCTCCCATGTCACTTATGCCAAGTAAAGCAAGGTTGTGTCCATAATATGGTTGTGAACAGAAGCAGACACAGAGACGCATGCAGGCACGACGACAGGAGTGTCATAGGGGACACTCGTACCAGACCCTAAGAATCTGGCACAGAAAAATGGGTCCAGCCCTTCACTATGAGAGAGGCACCGCAGCAGGCAGCAACAGCAGGGGAGCAGCTAGCATGAAGTAACACCACTTTCCATAGCTTCACTCAGAGCCTAACAGGGAAGGGAGAGAGATGTTGTGTTGAGTCTTATGGCCAATATGATGTTTAACTAACAGAATCCTAATACTTCTGAAGGAGGTCAGTGCCATAAGCAGTGTTTTATCCTTAATTGAGGTTATTACGGATACACTGTGACATTAAAAAACAATGAAAGCACAGTGAAAATTGGGTTTATACAAAGTCACACATAATCAAAGATTAATACGGAAACCCTGCCATAAAATAATAACTCATATTTTAATGTGAATGTAATAACTTTAAATAAGGTGTGATATCATATTTCCCTTATGTCAGTCACGCAAAAGACAGGTGCCTCAGACCAGTGGCCAGTGTAGTGGAGTCTGTGAGGTCATGCTGTGATGTCATAATGGGACTCAAACCAGAAAGAACCAGTGCTGGCTGGCCTGGTGGGGTCTGTGAGGTCATGCTGTGATGTCATAATGGTATCAACTGCCTATATCTCGGGTTGGTTGCTGCCTCTCTCATTCTCCTTCAATACCTGGAGACAGACAGCTCACCGGCAGCTCACCGGCAGGAGTAGAAACAACTGGCAGGAGAAACACACTTGGCTGAGGTTAGTAACTGGACAAAGACAAGGGCAGCTTAGTTAGATGTGGCAGCAGACTTAGGGGCCCATTTATCAGCTTTTCAAACCTGTTGTGTATGTGCTCCAGCCAATCAGCTCCAAACTCATGTGTTTAAAAATGACCATTGGGAGCTGATTGGCAGGAGCAACAATTGTCATACGGAATGAGTTTTAAACAGCTAAAAATCGTTGATAAATGGGCAACAGGAATCAGAGGGGAATAGAAATGATCACTTTAATGATTTAATAAGACAGAAAATATGATACAGATACAACACATTAAACTGGAAATAAATACATAGAAAATGAAATTATGTCATAGCTGGTGCTTATTTAAATAATACTATCATATGTTTTATTTAAAATGTTTTATATTATACATGTGTATGTTAATTTATTATAGTGGTCACTGAGGTTTTCCATGATGGTTTCATCTTCTGCCACTGAAGCCAAACTAAGGAGCTATTTATGTTCTGAGAAGTCCTCACCGTTCTCCTGGTTTCCTTATTACACACTGAGCCATAGAGTACATCAGTAATACATGGCTACCATTAATTATTAGTAATCTAGGGGAGATCTCTCATCCCTTCTAATGATGGGAGGTGTTGCCTATAGCAACAATCCGATGTTAACTACTGTATCATTACATGGAGTATACTAGATAAATAATAGCTATAAGATAATTGGTTGCTATGGGCAACAGCTCCATTTATACTCTTTAGAAGGTTTGATAAGTCTGAAAATATTAGGGAAGGCTGAAAGTAGGTTTATGTCGGACACCGCAGATGATTTTACAATTTCCAACAATGAAAGTGTTCTCAGCTTACATAAGTATAATAGTAACCGGTGAAATGGACTGTCCAGAAAGGCCATTATACAGCTTACAGTTTCAGGTTCTAGTTGATCTTATATATGAATGTATATACTTAAATACTGTAGTTGATGTTACTTACAATTGTAAATGCATTGCAAGGTATCTAACACTGTCTACTCTTCATCTTTCTCCACATCAGCACTATGGCCCCGAGATGGATGATCACACTGTGGGAGTCGATAACTGCCTGCTGTCCATGCAGAAGATACCGGAGCTGGAATGCACAGAGAAGAGATGCCCACTTGCCTCGCCATACCAGGCTTGAGGAAGAAATGCCTCCAACCAAGCCAGTGGGTTATGATCACTCTGATGGCAGTTTATCCAAAAAACTATCTCCCAGTGAGAAGAACAAGGATCGCCAGATAAAAGTCCTCGATCTCATTAACAAACAGTTAGTCGAGGAAAACAACTTGTTAGCGGCAGAAAACACCTTATTAAAACTCAAGGTTGAAATGCTTAAAGACACGCTAACGAAGGTCATAGAGCTGTTGTAGGCCCATGTGTAACTCCGCCGCTGTTACGGAGGCTCACCCAGTAACCATGGATTCTGATCTTTATGCACTCACCTATTAGAGCAGGGGGAAATGGGCACTGAGAGGTTTCTGCAATCTTCTAATCGAAAAGGAGCGACCTTTCTTTTTTGAAGTCTGCAGAAATCTGTCAGTGTGTATTTTCCACCTTTTCTCACCTTCTCTAATAGGTAAGTACATAAAAACAGTGATCCATGGCCAACATCTACTGGTTACAGCTTACTGTGGTTATATCTGGTAGTTAATCTTTACATCAATAAAGAGCCAGAGCAAAAATATTGTCTTCAGTGCATTATTGTCTCTATTTAATGTATTTGTAGTGAGAAATATATCTTATGTCTAGCTAAATATATAACTATGATAATTATTTATAATATGAAAACATATTCATATTATCAGGGAAAACAATTCCATTATCACCAGTAAGGGGTGGGTGTAAGTCCCGATACTAATAGTGACTGTGGATGGAGATACTCAGCGGCACGTCCTTCTGTGTGAAGACAAACAGATAACCGGCATAGATGGCGGATATTCGCATTAGCAGACAACAGTAAACAGGCTGCTGCGGTTGCACAAAGCAGCGTCTGCCAATGTGTCCTTAGTGTTTCTATTAGTGTTTCACACCTTACACACTTAGAACTATTTTATCTCCTTATATGCTTCTATTTACATATTATTTTAAGTTGGGATGCTGGTGGTCAGCATACCGACGCTGGGATCCCGGCCGCCAGAATGCCGGCAGGGGGCCGAGGGCTATTTCCACTCATGGGGGTCCGCAACACTCATAGAGTGGGAAAAGAACCTGTTGGGAGTGCAGTGAGCCACCGAGCTCACAAGGGTCGCCCCCCTGCTGGCATTCTGGCGGTGAGGATCCCGGTGTTTGTATGCTGACCACCGGGATCCCATCCACCGGTATCCCTTACCAAACGCCTGATGAATATATTTTGCTGACAATTTTGAAAATATTTACTGACAGCTAGCATTTTGTTGACACATTATTATGCATTTTCAAAATGTTCTGGGAGGTGGCGGGAGGGTCTGATCGTCACTGACCTCCACATTTTTTTTTAAAACTTAGTCAACTGTGGTAAACATTGCCGGCATTGCAGATCCCAGACTATCAGCTCAGCATACACTTGGATACCAACAGTTTAATTAGTTTCATGGACACTTTGCTGCAGAGCAGCGGTATCCACACAGGTTGTTGCAACACAGTTTTGCCCCCACTACAGGGGAGGGTTAGGGTTACGCTGCAGGGAAAGGGTTAGGTTTAGGCTTCAGGGGGATGGTTAGGGCCAAGCTGCATATGGGAGGGTTAGGCTGCGGGAATGGAGGGTTAGGGTGAGGCCGCGGGAATGGAGGGTTAGGGTGAGGCCGCAGGGTGGGGCAGAGAGGATTAGTTTAATTGATCGCCCCCTGTTGGGATGCCGGTGTCAGTGTTCTGACTGCCATCATTCTCACTGCCGGTATCCCGTACCCAACCTTCTCTATCAGATGTTGTCTGCCCACATTTATACGCAAGTGCAAACAATATACACTTATCTAAAAGAATACTCAGAGACATACTGGAGAGGAGAAGGGTCCACTTTATTTATAATAAAAGGGAGAGGTAAATCCTGCATCCTGCATCTAAGGTACTTTCACACACATTTCTAGTTGTAAGGATGCAGCTTACTTTTTATAATGTAATAATATGTCATTACCTTCCCTTAGCGCTAGTGATGAGCGGGTTCGGTTTCTCGGAAACCGAACCCCCCCGAACTTCACCCTTTTTACACGGGTCCGAGCCATACTCGGATTCTCCCGTATGGCTCGGTTAAACCGAGCGCGCCCGAACGTCATCATCCCGCTGTCGGATTCTACATAAGCAGCCGCGCGTCGCTGCCATTTTCACTCGTGCAATGGAAATGTTAGGGAGAGGACGTGGCTGGCGTCCTCTCCGTTATTGTTGAACTTGATTGTGCATTATTGCTTAATTGTGGGGAGGGCTGGGGAGCAGCTGTATAATATAGGAGGAGTACAGTGCAGAGTTTTGCTGATCAGTGACCACCAGTTATCCGTTCTCTGCCTGAAAAAAACGCTCCATATCTGTGCTCAGTGTGCTGCATATATCTGTGCTCACACTGCTTAATTGTGGGGACTGGGGAGTAGCTGTATTATATAGCAGGAGTACAGTGCAGAGTTTTGCTGACAGTGACCACCAGTATACGTTGTCTGCCTGAAAAACACTCCATATCTGTGCTCAGTGTGCTGCTTTATTGTGGGGACTGGGGACCACCAGTATAATTTATTATATAGGAGGAGTACAGTGCAGAGTTTTTCTGACCAGTGACCACCAGTATATAATATATAGCATTACGGTACAATAGGCCACTGCTGTACCTACCTCTGTGTCGTCATTAAGTATACTATCCATCTACATTCTATACCTGTGGTGCATTTCAGTTGTGCAGTATGCTGACACAGTGACCACCAGTATATATAGCAGTACGGTACGGAAGGCCACTGCTGTACCTACCTCTATGTCGTCATTAAGTATACTATCCATCTACATTCTATACCTGTGGTGCATTTTAGTTTTGCAGTTTGCTGACACAGTGACCACCAGTATACTATATATAGCAGTACGGTACGGAAGGCCACTGCTGTACCTACCTCTGTGTCGTTATTAAGTATACTATCCATCTACATTCTATACCTGTGGTGCATTTTAGTTTTGCAGTTTGCTGACACAGTGACCACCAGTATACTATATATAGCAGTACGGTACGGAAGGCCACTGCTGTACCTACCTCTGTGTCGTCATTAAGTATACTATCCATCTACATTCTATACCTGTGGTGCATTTTAGTTTTGCAGTTTGCTGACACCGTGACCACCAGTATACTATATATAGCAGTGCGGTACGGAAGGCCACTGCTGTACCTACCTCTGTGTCGTTATTAAGTATACTATCCATCTACATTCTATACCTGTGGTGCATTTTAGTTTTGCAGTTTGCTGACACAGTGACCACCAGTATACTATATATAGCAGTACGGTACGGAAGGCCACTGCTGTACCTACCTCTGTGTCGTCATTAAGTATACTATCCATCTACATTCTATACCTGTGGTGCATTTTAGTTTTGCAGTTTGCTGACACAGTGACCACCAGTATACTATATATAGCAGTACGGTACGGAAGGCCACTGCTGTACCTACCTCTGTGTCGTCATTAAGTATACTATCCATCTACATTCTATACCTGTGGTGCATTTTAGTTTTGCAGTTTGCTGACACAGTGACCACCAGTATACTATTTATAGCAGTACGGTACGGAAGGCCATTGCTGTACCTACCTCTGTGTCGTCATTAAGTATACTATCCATCTAGATTCTATACCTGTGGTGCATTTTAGTTTTGCAGTTTGCTGACACAGTGACCACCAGTATATATAGCAGTACGGTACGGAAGGCCACTGCTCTACCTACCTCTGTGTCGTCAAGTATACTATCCATCCATACCTGTGGTGTATTTCAGTTGTGTGCAGTATATATAGTAGTAGGCCATTGCTATTGATACTGGCATATAATTCCACACATTAATAAATGGAGAACAAAAATGTGGAGGTTAAAATAGGGAAAGATCAAGATCCACTTCCACCTCGTGCTGAAGCTGCTGCCACTAGTCATGGCCGAGACGATGAAATGCCATCAACGTCGTCTGCCAAGGCCGGTGCCCAATGTCATAGTAGAGAGCATGTAAAATCCAAAAAACAAAAGTTCAGTAAAATGACCCAAAAATCAAAATTGAAAGCATCTGATGAGAAGCGTAAACTTGCCAATATGCCATTTACGACACGGAGTGGCAAGGAACGGCTGAGGCCCTGGCCTATGTTAATGGCTAGTGGTTCAGATTCACATGAGGATGGAAGCACTCATCCTCTTGCTAGAAAAATGAAAAGACTTAAGCTGGCAAAAGCACAGCAAAGAACTGTGCGTTCTTCTAAATCACAAATCCCCAAGGAGAGTACAATTGTGTCGGTTGCGATGCCTGACCTTCCCAACCCTGGACGGGAAGAGCTTGCGCCTTCCACCATTTGCACGCCCCCTGCAAGTGCTGGAAGGAGCACCCGCAGTCCAGTTCCTGATAGTCAAATTGAAGATGTCACTGTTGAAGTACACCAGGATGAGGATATGGGTGTTGCTGGCGCTGGGGAGGAAATTGACAAGGAGGATTCTGATGGTGAGGTGGTTTGTTTAAGTCAGGCACCCGGGGAGGCACCTGTTGTCCATGGGACGAATATGGCCATTGACATGCCTGGTCAAAATACAAAAAAAATCAGCTCTTCGGTGTGGAATTATTTCAACACAAATGCGGACAACAGGTGTCAAGCCGTGTGTTGCCTTTGTCAAGCTGTAATAAGTAGGGGTAAGGACGTTATCCACCTCGGAACATCCTCCCTTATACGTCACCTGCAGCGCATTCATCATAAGTCAGTGACAAGTTCAAAAACTTTGGGTGACAGCGGAAGCAGTCCACTGACCACTAAATCCCTTCCTCTTGTAACCAAGCTCCTGCAAACCACACCACCAACTCCCTCAGTGTCAATTTCCTCCTTACCCAGGAAAGCCAATAGTCCTGCAGGCCATGTCACTGGCAAGTCTGACCAGTCTCTCCTGCCTGGGATTCCTCCGATGCATCCTTGAGTGTAACGCCTACTGCTGCTGGCGCTGCTGTTGTTGCTGCTGGGAGTCGATCGTCATCCCAGAGGGGAAGTCGGAAGACCACTTGTACTACTTCCAGTAAGCAATTGACTGTCCAACAGTCCTTTGCGAGGAAGATGAAATATCACAGCAGTCATCCTGCTGCAAAGCAGATAACTCAGGCCTTGGCAGCCTGGGCGGTGAGAAACGTGGTTCCGGTATCCACCGTTAATTCAGAGGCAACTAGAGACTTGATTGAGGTACTGTGTCCCCAGTACCAAATACCATCTAGGTTCCATTTCTCTAGGCAGGCGATACCGAAAATGTACACAGACCTCAGAAAAAGAGTCACCAGTGTCCTAAAAAATGCAGTTGTACCCAATGTCCACTTAACCACGGACATGTGGACAAGTGGAGCAGGGCAGACTCAGGACTATATGACTGTGACAGCCCACTGGGTAGATGTATTGCCTCCCGTAGCAAGAACAGCAGCGGCGGCACCAGTAGCAGCATCTCGCAAACGCCAACTCGTTCCTAGGCAGGCTACGCTTTGTATCACCGCTTTCCAGAAGAGGCACACAGCTGACAACCTCTTACAGAAACTGAGGAAGATCATCGCAGAATGGCTTACCCCAATTGGACTCTCCTGGGGATTTGTGACATCGGACAACGCCAGCAATATTGTGCATGCATTACATCTGGGCAAATTCCAGCATGTCCCATGTTTTGCACATACATTGAATTTGGTGGTGCAGAATTATTTAAAAAACGACAGGGGCGTGCAAGAGATGCTGTCGGTGGCCCGAAGAATTGCGGGCCACTTTCGGCATTCAGTCACCGCGTACAGAAGTCTGGAGCACCACCAAACAGTCCTGAACCTGTCCTGCCATCATATGAAGCAAGAGGTGGTAACGAGGTGGAATTCAACCCTCTATATGCTTCAGAGGATGGAGGAGCAGCAAAAGGCCATTCAAGCCTATACATCTGGCCACGATATAGGCAAAGGAGGGGGAATGCACCTGACTCAAGCGCAGTGGAGAATGATTTCAACGTTGTGCAAGGTTCTGCAACCCTTTGAACTTGCCACACGTGAAGTCAGTTCTGACACTGCTAGCCTGAGTCAGGTCATTCCCCTCATCAGGCTTTTGCAGAAGAAGCTGGAGACATTGAAGGAGGAGCTAAAACAGAGCGATTCCGCTAGGCATGTGGGACTTGTGGATGGAGCCCTTAATTCGCTTAACCAGGATTCACGGGTGGTCAATCTGTTGAATTTAGAGCACTACATTTTGGCCACCGTGCTCGATCCTAGATTTAAAACCTACGTTGTATCTCTCTTTCCGGCAGACACAAGTCTGCAGAGGTTCAAAGACCTGCTGGTGAGAAAATTGTCAAGTCAAGCGGAACGTGACCCGTCAACATCTCCTCCTTCACATTCTCCCGCAACTGGGGGTGCGAGGAAAAGGCTAAGAATTCCGAGCCCACCCGCTGGCAGTGATGCAGGGCAGTCTGGAGCGAGTGCTGACATCTGGTCCGGACTGAAGGACCTGTCAACGATAACTGACATGTCGGCTACTGTCACTGCATATGATTCTCTCACCATTGAAAGAATGGTGGAGGATTATATGAGTGACTGCATCCAAGTAGGCACGTCAGATAGTCCGTACGTATACTGGCAGGAAAAAGAGGCAATTTGGAGGCCCTTGCACAAACTGGCTTTATTCTACCTAAGTAGCCCTCCCACAAGTGTGTACTCCGAAAGAGTGTTTAGTGCAGCCGCTCACCTTGCTAGCAATCGGCGTACGAGGTTACTTCCAGAAAATGCGGAGAAGATGATGTTCATCAAAATGAATTATAATCAATTCCTCCGTGGATACATTCACCAGCAGCAATTGCCTCCACAAAGTACACAGGGACCTGAGATGGTGGATTCCAGTGGGGACGAATTAATAATCTGTGAGGAGGGGGATGTACACAGTGAAAGGGGTGAGGAATCGGAGGATGATGATGAGGTGGACATCTTGCCTCTGTAGAGCCAGTTTGTGCAAGGAGAGATTGATTGCTTCTTTTTTTGGTGGGGGCCCAAACCAACCAGTCATTTCAGTCACAGTCGTGTGGCAGACCCTGTCGCTGAAATGATGGGTTCGTTAAAGTGTGCATGTCCTGTTTATACAACATAAGGGTGGGTGGGAGGGCCCAAGGACAATTCCATCTTGCACCTCTTTTTTCTTTCATTTTTCTTTGCATCATGTGCTGTTTGGGGACAATGTTTTTGAAGTGCCATCCTGCCTGTCACTGCAGTGCCACTCCTAGATGGGCCAGGTGTTTGTGTCGGCCACTTGTGTCGCTTAGCTTAGTCACACAGCGACCTTGGTGCGCCTCTTTTTTTCTTTGCATCATGTGCTGTTTGGGGACAATTTTTTTGAAGTGCCATCCTGCCTGACACTGCAGTGCCACTCCTAGATGGGCCAGGTGTTTGTGTCGGCCACTTGTGTCGCTTAGCTTGGTCACACAGCGACCTTGGTGCGCCTCTTTTTTTCTTTGCATCATGTGCTGTTTGGGGACAATTTTTTTGAAGTGCCATCCTGCCTGACACTGCAGTGCCACTCCTAGATGGGCCAGGTGTTTGTGTCGGCCACTTGTGTCGCTTAGCTTAGCCATCCAGCGACCTCGGTGCAAATTTTAGGACTAAAAATAATATTGTGAGGTGTGAGGTTTTCAGAATAGACTGAAAATGAGTGGAAATTATGGTTATTGAGGTTAATAATACTATGGGATCAAAATGACCCCCAAGTTCTATGATTTAAGCTGTTTTTTAGGGTTTTTTGTAAAAAACACCCGAATCCAAAACACACCCGAATCCGACAAAAAATTTTCGGTGAGGTTTTGCCAAAACGCGTCCGAATCCAAAACACGGCCGCGGAACCGAATCCAAAACCAAAACACAAAACCCGAAAAATGTCCGGTGCACATCACTACTTAGCGCTAGTATTTTACAGCACATGCATTGTTTTTGTCTTTCATCATAAAATAAAAATGTATTTTACCTATTCTGAGACAAAGCTACGGACTGTAATGAGGTGTGACTAATGGATAATGATTTATACTGTATCTAACCCTATTTACTGTGGTCACAGTATTATTGCACAGATATATTTATGCTGATGCAGAGTGAGACCAACATCATCTTGTGTAAAGACGGAATGTAGGAGGGCTGAGATATATGCCATGTATGGAAGCCGAGAGCTGAATGAGGCGCGGGCATATGATGGCGTGGCCAAATCCAAGAGACATATCCACGCACCCTCTGAAAGTGCAAGTGCGCTGCATAAGGAAACATTTGTAATTAGCTACACCCCCCCCCCATGTCACTTACGCCAAGTAAAGCAAGGTTGTGTCCACATGGTTACGAACAGAAGCAGACACAGAGACGCATGCAGGCCGGACGACAGGAGTGTCATAGGGGACACCCGTACCATGCCCTAAGAATCTGGTACAGGAAAATGGGGCCAGCCCTTCACTATGCGAGAGGCACCGCAGCAGGCAGCAACAGCAGGGGAGCAGCCAGCATGAAGTAACACCATGAAGTAACAGCATGAAGTAACACTGCAGAGCCTAACAGGGAAGGGAGAGAGATGTTGTGTTGAGTCTTATGGCCAATATGATGTTTAACTAACAGAATCCTAACACTTCTGAAGGAGGTCAGTGCCATAAGCAGTGTTTTATCCTTAATTGAGGTTATTGCGGATACACAGTAACATTAAAAAACAACGTAAGCACAGTGAAAATTGGGTTTATACAAAGCCTCCCATAATCAAAAATCAATACAGAAACCCTGCCATAAAATAATAACTCTTATTCTAATGTGAATGTAATAACTTTAAATAAGGTGTGATATCACATTTCCCTTATGTCAGTCACACAAAAGTGCCTCAAACCAGTGGCCAGTGTGGTGGAGGTGCCTCAAACCAGTGGCCAGTGTGGTGGAGGCTGTGAGGGTCGTGCTGTGATGTCATAATGGGTCTCAAACCAGAAAGAACCAGTCCTGGCTGTCCTGGTGGGGTCTGTGAGGTCATGCTGTGATGTCATAATGGTATCAACCAGGGCCGGACTGGCCATCTGGCACTTCTGGCAAATGCCAGAAGGGCCCAGAGCCGAAACTAGGGAGGGGCTAGGGGGGGCATGTGACCCGGGCGCGGGATTTGATAGGGCGCTGGGATCAGCTGGGTCTGACACAGCAGAGAATCTATTGAAGAAAAATGGGATTTGTAGTCATGTGTGCTACTGCTTAGACTTTATGCAGTAGCATAGAGACTACAAATCCCATGAGGCATTGCAGAAAGCTGGCCACGGCTGCTGGAGCTAGGGAGTCAGGGTAACGTCTAGTTTCCCTTCCTAAGCAGCGGCGGCAAGCCCAAAAAAGTATACTGCCCGCCCGCACGAGCTACGAATGTGGTCAGCTACTGACCTTTTTCTGGCCCCACACAGCATTGCATTCAGCCCGACAGCACAGTGATGGATGGAAGCAGGACAGCGATAGACTGAGGTAAAACACACACACATATTCACTGTGACTGGTGTTAACCCCTGCAGCTAATTCAAACTACTGCTCATTTTCACCACTGTGACAGCTACAGATATACAGATATATACAGATATATATATATATATATATATATATATAATAAAATAGAAAAATAAAAATAAAAAAAATAAGAAACAAACAAATTCAACACAGATATCCCTCAGACCAGCAGACACCAGTAATACACACATGATAGATAGATATATATATATATATATATATTATATATATATACACACACACACACACACACACGCGTGTATATATGTACACAGCCACATACATACATATATATATATATATATATATAATATATATTTATTTATTTGGGGGGGGGGCGCAAAATTTCTGTCTTGCCCCGGGTGCCGTTAGTCCTAGTTTCGGCCCTGGAAGGGCCGATGGCCACGAGGGCTGGTCCAGCGCTTCCGAGCCGACTTGTATCACTGAGACACGCTGCCGCTCAGTCCGGCGGCATCGTGTCTCACCTGTCAGGAGAGGAGAGTGCGCCAGCGCGGCTATGTCTGGTGGCGTGTAGCGGACTTCAAACCAGCCACCGGTTCGTGAGCCAATCAGAGCTCGTGGAACGGCAGCCAATCAGGACCCGCCGCTGCCGGTCCGCGTGCTCTGATTGGCTCACGTACCGGCGGCTGGTTTGAAGTCCGCTACACGCCGCCAGACATAGCCGCGCTGGTGCGCTCTGAGCTCCTGACACCTAACATCACAGCCGGAGGAGCAGCAGCAGCGGTAAGCAGCTGCAGCACTGCTGTGGGGGCAATTGGCTGGAACTGTGGGGGCATTTGTATAACTGGCACTGTGGGGGCAATTGTGGATCTGGCACTGCACTATTGGGGGCATATGTCTGTGTATCACGTCCCATTTTAATTGGTCACTCCCATATTTTCGGCGCGCGCGCACACAGTACCTCTATGGGACACTCTCTGTCTGATTGGTCGCCGATTAGCCCCGCTGGGAGTGCTCACAGACGCTCTCATTCTAGTGAATGGGGCGCGTACGTGTCCACGCCCCTTTTCTGGAGCGCACGCGCTTAGTTACAACCTTTTTTTTTCCATACCCCTACTTCAAAATTTCCACTTCAACCAATGGTTGTGTGTATTTTAATACAGAATGATGTACACTTGTATGTTGTTATATTATTAATTATATTTGTAAGAGCATAGACTAAGAAGTAGGAGGAGTCGGGAATAGTAAGGGGAGGAGTCAGATGCTGACACCGAGGTGGGCCTGTGTGCTTCAAAAATGCCAGGGCCTATTTTTGGTCCCAGTCCGGCCCTGGTATCAACTGTATATCTCGGCTTGGCTGCTGCCTCCCTCATTCTCCTTCAAGATCTGGAGACAGACAGCTCACCGGCAGGATTA
This sequence comes from Pseudophryne corroboree, assembly GCF_028390025.1. Classification (NCBI taxonomy): domain Eukaryota; kingdom Metazoa; phylum Chordata; class Amphibia; order Anura; family Myobatrachidae; genus Pseudophryne; species Pseudophryne corroboree. The sequence continues at coordinate 760,483,242 of NC_086449.1, read as the reverse complement.
GAAACAACTGGCAGGAGAAACACACTTGGCTGAGGTTAGTAACAGGACAAAGACAAGGGCAGCTTAGTTAGATATGGCAGCAGACTTAGGGGCTCATTTATCAGCTATCCAAAACCTGTTGCGTATGTGCTCCAGTCAATCAGCTCCCAACTGTCATGTGTTTAAAAAATGACAGTTGGTAGCTGATTGGCTGGAACAACATTTGTCATACGTAATGAGTTTTAAACAGCTAAAAAACATTGATAAATGGGCAACAAGAATCAGAGGGGAATAGAAATGATTGCTTTAATGATTTAATAAGACAGAAAATATGATACAGATACAACACATTAAACTGGAAACAAATACATAGTAAATGAAATTATGTCATACTGTAGCTGGTGCTTATTTAAATAATACTATCATATGTTTTATTTAAAATGTTTTGTATTATAAATGTGTATGTTAGTTTATTATAGTGGTCACTGAGGTTTTCCATGATGGTTTCATCTTCTGCCACTGAAGCCAAACTACGGAGCTATTTATGTACTGAGAAATCCTCACCGCTCTCCTGGTTTCCTTATTACACACTGAGCCATAGAGTACATCAGTAATACATGGCCACCATTAATTACTAGTAATCTAGGGGGAGATCTCTCATCCCTTCTAATGATGGGAGGTGTTGCCTATAGCAACAATCCGATGTTAACTACTGTATCATTGCATGGAGTATACTAGATAAATAATAGCTAGAAGATAATTGGTTGCTATGGGCAACAGCTCCTTTTTATACTCTTTAGAAGGTTTGATAAGTCTGAAAATATTAGGGAAGGCAGAATGTAGGTTTATGTCGGACACCGCAGATGATTTTACAAATTCCAACAATGAAAGTGTTCTCAGCTTACATAAGTATAATAGTAACCGGTGAAATGGACTGTCCAGAAAGGCCATTATACAGCTTACAGTTTCAGGTTCTAGTTGATCTTAAATATGAATGTATATCCCTAAATACTGTAGTTGATGTTACTTACAATTGTAAATGCATTGCAAGGCATCTAACACTGTCTACTCTTCATCTTTCTCCACATCAGCACTATGGCCCCGAGATGGATGATCACACTGTGGGAGACGATAACTGCCTGCTGTCCATGCAGAAGATACAGGAGCTGGAATGCACAGAGAAGAGATGCCCACTTGCCTCGCCATACCAGGCTTGAGGAAGAAATGCCTCCAACCAAGCCAGTGGGTTATGATCACTCTGAGGGCAGTTTATCCAAAAACTATCTCCCAGTGAGAAGAACAAGGATCGCCAGATAAAAGTCCTCGATCTCATTAACAAACAGTTAGTCGAGGAAAACAACTTGTTAGCGGCAGAAAACACCTTATTAAAACTCAAGGTTGAAATGCTTAAAGACACGCTAACGAAGGTCATAGAGCTGTTGTAGGCCCCTGTGTAACTCCGCCGCTGTTACGGAGGCTCACCCAGTAGCTGACCAGTAACCATGGATTCTTATCTTTATGCACTCACCTATTAGAGCAGGGGGAAATATGCACTGAGAGGTTTCTGTAATCTTCTAATCGAAAAGGAGCGACCTTTCTTTTTTGAAGTCTGCAGAAATCTGTCAGTGTGTATTTTCCACCTTTTCTCACCTTCTCTAATAGGTAAGTACATAAAAACAGTGATCCATGGCCAACATCTACTGGTTACAGCTTACTGTGGGTATACCTGGTAGTTAATGTTTACATCATTAAAGAGCCAGAGCAAAGATAGCGTCTTCAGTGCATTCTTGTCTCTATTTAATGTATTTGTAGTGAGAAATATATCTTATGTCTATCTAAATATATATCTATGATAATTATTAATAATATGAAAAAATATTCATATTATCAGGGAAAACAATTCCATTATCACCAGTAAGGGGTGGGTGTAAGTCCCGATACTAATGGTGACTGTGGATGGAGATACTCAGCGGCACGTCCTTCTGTGTGAAGACAAACAGGTAGCCGACATAGATGGCGGATATTCGCATTAGCATACGACAGTAAACAGGCTGCTGCGGTTGCACACAGCAGCGTCTGCCGATGTGTCCTTAGTGTTTCTATTAGTGTCACACCTTACACACTTAGACCTATTTTATCTCCTTATATGCTTCTTTTTACATATTATTTTAAGTCGGGATGCCGGTGGTCAGCATACCGACACTGGGATCCCGGCCGAAAGAATGCCGGCAGGGGGCCGAGGACTATTCCCACTCGTGGGGGTCCGTGACACTCATAGAGTGAGAATACAACTTGTGACGAGTGCAGCGAGCCACCGAGCTCACAAGGGTCGCCCCCCTGCCGGCATTCTGGCGGTGGGGATCCCTGCGTTGGTATGCTGACAACCCAGATCCCGTCTGCCGGTATCCCTTACCAAATGCCTGATGAATATATTTTGCTGACAATTTTGAAAATATTTACTGACAGCTAGCATTTTGTTGACACATTATTATGCATTTTCAAAATGTTCTGGGAGGTGGCGGGAGGGTCTGATCGTCACTGACCTCCACATTTTTTTTTTTAAACTTAGTGAACTGTGGTAGACATTGCCGGCATTGCAGATCCGAGACTATCAGCTCAGCATACACTTGGATACCAACAGTTTCATTAGTTTCATGGACACTTTGTTGCAGAGCAGCCGTATCCACACAGGTTGTTGCACCACAGTTTTGCCCCCACTACAGGGGAGGGTTAGGGTTACGCTGCAGGGAAAGGGTTAGGTTTAGGCTTCGGGGGGATGGTTAGGGCCAAGCTGCATGTGGGAGGGTTAGGCTGCGGGAATGGAGGGTTAGGGTGAGGCCGCAGGGTGGGGCAGAAAAGGTTAGTTTAATTGATCGCCCCCTGTTGGGATGCCGGTGTCAGTGTTCTGACTGCCATCATTCTCACTGCCGGTATCCCGTACCCAACCTTCTCTATCAGATGTTGTCTGCCTACATTTATACACAAGTGCAAACAATATACACTTATCTAAAAGAATACTCAGAGACATACTAAGGAAGAGAAAGAGCCCACTTTATGTATAATGAAAGGTAAAGGTATGGTGGCGATCAGAGACGGCCATAGGCATAGGTAAATGCCTAGGGCATTTGGAATGCCTAGGGGCACAAGCAGCTTCTGCTGATTGAAATGATATGCAGCATGCCTATATTCTGTGTGTGACTGCGGCTCTATCTGCATACGAAATGCATTACTAATGTGCGGCATTATGTGTATAAGGAGTACTACAGTACTTTGTGGCGTAACGTATAGAAAGGGCACTACTGTGTGGTCTAATGTGAATAAAGAGCAATATGGTGTGGTGTAATGTGAATAAGGGGCACTACTGCATGATATAATGTGAATAAAGATGCAGTACTGGGTGGCATAATTTCAACTGGTGGTATTATTGTGTGGCCATGCCCCTTCCCAGCAAGAAGATGCCCCATTTTGTGCTATGCACAGAATGCGCACACTGTTCCTATTTAAAATATAGGGGGTAGGAGCACCAAAATGAGGACTGCTATGGGTGAGGTGTGATGGTGCTGGGAAAGGGGTACAGGGTCAGAGGTGAACTAGCGTCTGTGCAAGGGAGAACCAGCCAAAATCTTACCTAGGGCATATTGGTTAGGGCCGGCTCTCGTGCCGAAGAAAGAAAGGCTCTGCATGCATTATCACTGTCTGCACAAACTGGCTTAAATTGGGGACAACTGGCAACAAATCACCATCAACTCAATAACTAGATAGAGGCCAAGTGCCAGCCCATCATCATCATCAATGCAATGCCTACATGGAGGCCAACTGCCAACTCATTGTCATCAACTCAGTGCCTAGATGGAAGCCAAGTGCCAACCCATCACTATCAACTCAATGACTAGATGGAGGCCAACTGCCAGCCCATCTTCAACAACTTACTCCAAACTCCAAGCCAAAAGATATGGAAGTTAGGTTTAGTATGAACTTGACACACTCCAAAGTTTTAAAACTTGTTTCTTACCATTGCAATGTCTGTCCTGTCTGGCGCAGAGGTCCGTGCGCGTTGTTTCCACACATCACTCTCGGCTCAAGAAGACGTCTGCTGACGCTGATCCCACAATAAGTTCCTAGCAGTCACCGCTGTCTCTGTGAATATCGCTGTGAATATTGATTCTCCATTGTATTTAATTCCTGGTGTTTGGGCCTGGTTCAGAGTTCCCTCCAAAACCGGACCTGGGCGCCACCATCTTGGTTGTTGTCAGCTGACCTCCAGTAACCAATCCAGGAGCTTCCTTTCATCAGCTGATCGCAGCATCCAATCTGTTTACACTCTGTGCTATAAAGGGGACTTTCAGTGAACAACAAGTCACTGTAACAGCTCTGTTCTGAGTTTCTACTGTATGTTCCAGTGACTTTTCTCTGATCCAGTTCCAGTCTTGTGAATACTAAGCAGTGCCGTAACTAGACATTTTAGCGCTGTGTGCAAGAAACAGGCATCGGCGCCCCCAATATTTAAAACAGAGCCAGCGCGTGGCAAAAATATAGGGGCGTGGCTTCATGGTGAAGGGACGCAGCCACAAAATAATGCCAATTCATATTATGCTGCACAGAAGTCTCCATTATTTAAAATACGCCGCACAGTAGTGCCACTTACACACATTACGCCAGATAGAGCCCTATTTTACACATTACAGCAGGTAGAGTCCCTTTTTACACATTATGCCAGGTAGATTACTTATACACGTTACTACATGTACAACCTCTTATACACGTTACGCCAGGTACAGTCCCCTTCAATGCCTGCCCATACACTGCTCTGCCTACACGACACACAGAGCAGCCCACACGAAGGATGCCTCTCGCACTACGCAGCGCTGCCTGCTGTTAACTACACAGTGGTCAGTGCTGCACCGTTCATATACAGATGTAGCACTCTATATAAACATAGTATCTGCTAAGAACATAGTAATTTGTACATCTCTATATTTTAATTATAAATACTTATGAGAATTGTATGTATTGTATGGCAGCCTGAACGCACCAGTAGGAGATACTATGGTACTGAGGAGGCTCTGTGGGATGCTTCCAGAGATCATGCGCAAAGTATGGGGGACCCACGCGACAGAGGTGGGAAAAAGGGGTGCCGTGCGGCCGCTCTCAGTGGAATATATAAGTACCCCCAGCTGTTACAGAGACTGCGGCTTCCATTGAGTGCGCTCACATCCCTCTAGCTGCCTGCGCTGCTAGCAAGAGAGATAAGCTGTAAACCGCAGCAGCAGCAGGAGCTGTGGGGGATAGTGAATACAGAGCTGGGCAGCAGCACGTCCTTCAGGGAGAGGCTGGCGGCGCTGTTACCTGTGATAGCGCTGGGTAGCTGGTCCCCTGGGCGGCTGTCACGGCGGCATCTGCAAGAGAGACCAGTAGAAGCCGCTCAGGTAGCTGGTGAGGGGAGAGCTGAGCTGGAGCAGTGAGTAGAGCACCCGAAAGTGAAAGCAGTATTAAGAGACCAGCCAATTTTGGGCCAGCTCTAAGTGGCCAATTTGGGGGAATGACAGCCTGAAACGGGGACTAAGCTGCGCTGCAGCAGTGAGGAGTTTCCGAGATTGTAAGTGTGATCTATGGCGGGTGGGCGGACAATACTAGTGAGGCGCGGGTGACCTTGCGGGTGTTGCCAGCGGTTCTGCGCCCACAGTGCATATGCACTGTGTGCCAGGCACCGCTGGTACACACCTCGTTACGGCCCTGATGACAAGATTTATCCCAGATAGAGCCCATGCTATGAGGCCCCTTCACAAGCTACTGGTACTTGAGAAGATCTATGTAGCATTGCAATTGAGCAGATCTATGTAGTGTGCAGCCACACATCCAGTCCCTTGCAGCCACACACTACATACAGTAGATCTGCTCAGCCACAATGCTGATCATTTTTTCACAAATAAAAGGTAAGCTACAAATAGATTTGTCTATCTTAGAATTCTCTACCTTTCTATGCAAGGGCAGATAGCTCAATGAAAAGATTGTCTGACTGCAATGCCACAGGCAATGGGTTTGAATCCTGGGTATGTCAGCATCTTGAAATGTAATAAAGGACAGTGTGACTGAATAAATACGAAATCTTAAGTTGAGTTCATGAATGTTGTATAGGTGTATTAGTGACAGAAGGGGTCAGGGTAGGAGACAGCGGTGGTCAGGAGACACTAGGCTTCAAAGAGGGGTAAAGCTGCAAGTAAAAGTAATTAAAACAGATAACTGACAAGTGCTGCCAACAGCGCCCTCTACCCTGCAGCGCTATGTGCGGTGCCCCTTCCGCACACACCTAGTTACGGCCCTGAGTACTCTGCATTATATCTCAAGCACTCTCCAGAGTCAAGATTCCGGATCCAGCCCGGTCAGCACTCGGCTGGTTTCATTCCGGTCTCCATTTCCTATAAGAACTATTGCTTCTCTTCAGGACTTCCAGTGTTATCATTCCAGATCCAGCCCGTTGAACACTTCAGTCCATTCCGGTTCTAGTCCGGCCAGTATTCCGATTCCATTCCAACCACTATTCCGGTTCCAGTCCGGCCAGCATTTCGGCTCCATTCTGGTCACTACTCTGCTTTCATCTTTATATCAATTCGTGCAAATAAAGTCACAGCCTAGTGTCTCTGTTACACTTTGAGGGGCTCTTTACTGCATCTGCAATGCAATATGTAAAGAAAAATATGGTACTATGCGGCATAGCGCTCAGTGTACTGTATGTGGCACATCTGTATCTTTTTTAATAGTTTTATTTTACAATTCACTCTTAAATTTGTATTCTTCCCCCTTGCTGTTATTTACTTACAGTACCAGGATTTATCTCAAGAGTGATTGTCTACCCAATCAGAAACTATGCTTAATTGTTCATTGCTAGATGTGTGACCGGCCATTCCAGACTATAATCTCACATCGGCCCTCATTCCGAGTTGATCGCTCGCTAGCAGTTTTTAGCAGCCGCGCAAACGCTATGCCGCCGCCCACTGGGAGTGTATTTTAGCTTAGCAGAAGTGCGAACGGTTGTATCGCAGAGCGCCTGCAAAAAATGTTTGTGTAGTTTCAGAGTAGCTCAAAACCTACTCAGCGCTTGCGATCACTTCAGACTGTTCAGTTCCGGTTTTGACGTCACAAACACGCCCAGTGTTCGCCCAGCCACGCCTGCGTTTTCCCTGGCAAGCCTGCGTTTTTCTAAACACTCCCTGAAACGGTCAGTTGCCACCCAGAAACGCTCACTTCATGTCAATCACTCTGCGGCAACCAGTGCGACTGAAATGCATCGCTAGACCCTGTGCAAACTGCATCGTTCGTTGTGCCCGTACGTCACGCGTGCGCATTGCGCCGCATACGCATGCGCAGAACTGCCGTTTTTTGGCCTGATTACAGCGCTGCAAACATATGCAGCTACCGATCAACGCGGAATGACCACCATAATCTCTGCAGCCTCTGCTCTAAAACTATGCGTCAAATGAATTCAACTGCATTGAGGAAGTACTCAAACCTGAACAGTGATTGATAAACTGAAACACAATAGAGATTAATGCATGTCGGCTGAGAGGAACAATGGTTGCCCACATTTTATCAATTCTCACACAGCTTGATGCTAACAGCAACTAATGGAGACAATAATTAAACTTCATTACCTGATACAGAGATTAGTGTTCATGAAAGGTGTTCTACATCCAGTTCTATAATTCACTGATTTACAGTAAGTACAAGTCTAATGAATTTTTTTGTTAGCTGCCAAGAATCAATAAACATTTAAAACACAAATCTCTTGTTGAACACATCTACAGTGTATGGCTCCATACAGCAGAGAGAATTGTCCATATTGCTTCATTATTAACCCTTCGCTGCTGAGGTTTTCTCTTACCCCTGTACTGAAGCCTTTTTTAAGCAGGACCCACACAAATTAGACTTATTATTTTTCTGAAGACTGTATTTTCAGAAACTTCCATTAGTCTTCTTGCTCAGTCTAATACGGCATATAAAATGTAACTCTAATGGCCCAAGAGTTTTTTTTTTTTTTTTTTATTAAAATTTCAAGGAAATGTACTAAGAGCATACCTGTTGAAATTTTATTTAAATAATTAATATTGAGTTGTATGGAGATGGCATATTTCAGTTGGTGAAGATTTAGAATTAGTGATCTTATATCTGTTATAAGGGGGGGGGTCATTCCGAGTTGATCGCTCGCTAGCAGTTTTTAGCAGCCATGCAAACGCTATGCCGCCTCCCACTGGGAGTGTATTTTAGCTTAGCAGAAGTACGAACGAATGCATCGCAGAACGGCTACAAAAATATATTGTGCAGTTTCTGAGTAGCTTCAGACCTACTCAGCGCTTGCGATCACTTCAGACCATTCAGTTCCGGATTTGACGTCACAAACACGCCCTGCCTTCGCCCAGCCACGCCTGCATTTTTTCTGGCACGCCTGCGTTTTTTCGAGCAATCCCTGAAAACGGTCAGTTGACACCCAGAAACGCCCACTTCATGTTAATCACTCTGCGGCGGCCATTGCGACTGAAAAGCTTCGCTAAACCTTGTGTGAAAATACATTGTCCGTTGTGAAAGTATGTTGCGCGTGCGCATTGCGCCGCATACGCATGCGCATTGCGCCGCATACGCATGCGCATTGCGCCACATATGCATGCGCAGAAGTGCCAGTTTTTTACTTAATCGCACCGCAGCAAACATTTTCAGCTAGCGATCAACTCAGAATGACCCCCATAGCCCTAACAATGGGATTTTATTAGTCAAGCATTGGGCACCTGGTATGGGATGCATTTAGCATCACAACTGTCGGGATGCCAGCAGGCATGTGACCGACGCCGGAATCCCAACACCACTCAGGACACCGGCGCCAGATCACCGATATCCCAAAGGTGAATATCGGGGTGGGGATTAGGGATAGGCACTAGGAGGGGTTAGGGTTCGGCTCTAGCTGCAACCACCTGAGGGTTAGGTAGGGGACAGGGAGGGTACAAATACTTACCCCCTCCAATGTCGGCATTTTCAGTGTCAGGATGCCGTCTTGACCATCTGCATTTAGTATATATTCCGATTTTGTGAATATCATGACATGACACAATGCATTGCTCACAAAAGAATTCCTTAGGAGAACATTTATTAAGTGATGTTCCAATCCTTTGCCATTGTACATTCTTGTAGGACCACCTAAAGGTGTCATTATAATCAGTGTTTTGTGAGAAACCACAACTAGGGAAGTCTTCTCTGTACAGTATATGAAGATTTATTAAGGTAAATATAGATACTTTGCAAATATGGTTGGCAGACAGGGTGGTGCAGAATAATACCCTTATCTTTTTTCTCGCTATCATTGCCTGCACTGTTGGAGAAGTGTTCTGTTGCATTCTGTGAATGAATAGTCTCTTGTGCAAAAAATAGATTTTCCCCCAATGATAATCATGCCGTTATCAAGAACTGATGCCTTCTGACTATTGCATTGAATCGCATCATCATGACCCTCTGTCCGTGGCTTTGTTTATGGGGGGCAGGGCTGTGATGATAGCGCCACACCCCCATACCGCCCGTGTCTGGGTCCAGGACTGGATTAAAGGCCACATGGGCTTGGGGCTGAAAAGTTAATGGGACTATACTGAGGAGAGAAGCAGTTGTGACCAGTGCTTGGGGGTGTGGCCAGAGCCAGGTGGGTGTGTGCTCCCCCTACATACTCAGCCTCACTCTCTCTCTAAACACATGCAAATAGATAAAGGCTGCAGTGTATCTGTAATGGGTGCAGGGTGTGAATGGGGTTCAGGGGGAAAACCGAATAGCGTGCTGGATCCAAAACTGCATAATTGCAGTAAGACGTCCATTCATCCTTCATAAAACCACCTCACATAGAATCTATACCATGATATCTAGAACATAGCGTATACCATGATATCTAGAGCATGGCGCACCAATCTGATGTAGAAGATAGAAGCATATTTTCATCAGTGAATAATCATACAAAATATTGCATTCTCTATTTCACACCTATGGATTTAGACACCACTTTACTGCTCAAAAAAACTAGTGATGACTTAGAGATGTGCACTTGAAATTTTTCGGGTTTTGTGTTTTGGTTTTGGGTTCGGTTCCGCGGCCGTGTTTTGGGTTCGACCGCGTTTTGGCAAAACCTCACCGAATTTTTTTTGTCGGATTCGGGTGTGTTTTGGATTTGGGTGTTTTTTTCAAAAAACACAAAAAAAACAGCTTAAATCATAGAATTTGGGGGTCATTTTGATCCCAAAGTATTATGATAAACTGAAGGCTGCATAAGCCTGAGGCCATATAAGCGATCAACTTTTTGTGATTGGTTGTTAAATGACTAAGCAGTTGCTAGGCAGATCAGTTTTCCCGGTTGGTTTTTTCCTATTGGATTAGAGGGTTGTGCATCAAGATGAAGAGGAGGGTCTTAGGTTAGTAAATAGGGGGTGGCCATTTTGCTAGACTTCCTCTTGCCATTTCGGTTTATGCCCAGGAAGGATAAGTATTATTGCTTATTTCAACTTTCTGTAACTTGGTTTGAATTTCATTTGCCTTCCCTAGGGCATTATATAACACTGTTGCCCCCTCTCTGTGCGGTCATTACCTGCTTTTACCGACGTCTCCCTCCTCTGCCATGCCTCGTCCCAGACGATCAGCTCCCCCCCCAGGCGCCTCGTGGATGCGGGGAGCGCCTTCCGCTCCCGCTCCCCGAGCATTGCGCCTCAGAGAGGCCTTTCCCCTGTTGCAGACAGGCGGCGGGGACGGGCAGTTACGGCCCGCTCCCCTGCCGCACGGAGACGGGCGGCCAGCGGCCGCTCGTCACGTGGTGCCGGGGCGCGCGGCTCGGCCGAGCCGCGCGCACCGGCGCTAGCAGCGGGACGGGCCTCTCCCCTCCCTCCTGCTTCGGGCGCTTGCAGTCCTCCTCCCCCGGCGGCCAGCGGCCGTTCGTCGCATGGCGCAGGTGCGCGCGGCCCGGCCGGGCCGCGCGCCCCGGCGCCCCCAGCGGTTCACCCATATCCTCACCCTCATCCGATCAGTGCCTCCGGCCCTCCTCCTCCATCCCCGCGGACGGCTCTCGGCGGCGTCCTGGGGGCACAAGCGGTGCCGGACGGCCGCGGGGGGCGAGGGGGGGGTCGATCTTCAGCGGGGTAATATGAGCCCAGGACAGCGGGTAGCGGCTCCCGCTGTCCCCGGGACAACACAGGGCCCCAGCCTACCCCCTTCCAGCGAGGGGACTAGCACACCCCAGGGGGTTTTGAATAATGTGCGGCCGAGTGTGGCTGGGGCGGGGGACGTGGCAGCGGCTGCCGCCACACCCGCCCCGGCGGCGGCCACGTGGCAGGGTTTCCCCCCGGCCTCGGGGGCCTGCTCTAGCGCCCTCTGGCCGTCAGCCGCCCAGCCGCCATTAGCTGTGCCCCCGCTTGCAGGGTTTCAAACTCCTCCCCACGCCCTTCCCGGTCCTTTTCATTTCGGGTCCACGCAGGCGTCCGTCTCGGCGGCTTATATTACGCCCGGCGGGGCGCTTGCGGTAGCAGCGCAGCAAGGCTTCGCGGGGAGCCAGTCCTTCCCTGGGGGTTTTGCGTGGCCTCCGGCTCCAGCATTCCCCTTAGCCGCCAGCATGCCTTCCATGGGCTTCATGACGGTGTCCGGCACACAATTTTCCCCGCACGGGTCCAGCGCGGGCGCCGGCGTGCAGTCCACGTGGTCGGTCGGTGGCCCCCGAGTCGCGGTGCCCTTGCCGGCCTTTGCGGGCCTGCAGTCAGGACAGGCACCGGGCGGTGGGTATCAGGTGGCACAGAGTTGGCCCCCTCTCCCGACGCCCCCTCAGTTCCTTCCGGCGTCATACGGATGGGCGGGGGCAGGCGTCTGCCCGCCGCATACGGCGTGGCGGCCGTCTTACCCCGCGAGTTTTGGTGCAGTGAGCGGGTCGGCCTTTACGCAGTCGATCGGGTACACCTCGGCGGGGGCCCCCTCCCTGCAGCTGCCGGGCGGCCATCCGCCGCGGAACGGAGGGGCGGGCCCTCCGCCTCCACAATTGCGGCCAATTGTTAATGATGTTCTGGTTCCCCCTGTGCCTGTTGTCCCCTCTTTTTCTCCCTCACAGGTCCCGTCTAATTCAGGGGCTACGCCCGTCACAAGGCGAAGGTCGCGGACGAGCGCGACTGCGAACGTGGAGGTACGGCCATCAGCGGAGGCGGGTGCAGCGGACGACGCGGTTCCGGGTCCTTCGAACTCCGGTGAGCTAAACATTCCTTTACACGTTTCAACTTGTAGTTCCTCGTCTTCTAGCAGCGTATCATCCGGCTCTCCGCGGCGCCCGCGTAAATTAGCTAGGCTCATCGCACGGCGAATGGCTAAGGAGGCGCATAAGGTGGCCGCTCCTGTGCAGGTGGTCCCCTCTGACCCACCCCGTTACGGCGAGATGGTACATTGCGCCAACACGGCAGTTACAAGGGGGGTTCGCAAGCGCATGCGGGAAAAAATCCGTAAGGGGAAGTATGTAGACATATTCACCCTTACGGAGGAAATGCGGCAAGGTTTTGACGCAGCCAAGAAGCCGGGTGGTATGGGGGAAAATGCGTTTCGCAATTTTCACCAGTGGCTGCGTGGTTTTTTGGTGTTCATGGCTTGCTACACGGAATCGCGTCCCTCGGAGTATGCCAACTTGGTGAAATATTTGTTTTTAGTACACGATATGTACTTAAAATCCAAGGGTTCCGCGTGGCGGGATTACGACGAGAAGTTTCGTCGCAATCAGGATGGCAACCCCATCCTGCCCGCGGGTTTCAAGGATGTTGAGGTGTGGTTGGAGGTCACGCAGCAGGTCAAACCCACCCCGGACGTCACGGCCAAGAAGCCCGGGGCGGCCGGGGCGGCGGCTTCCCGATTGACGGGGAAAGGCAAGTGCTTTGCCTACAACGACGGCAAATGCGTCAAAGGAACGAGTTGTCGTTTTCGCCACTCATGTAGGTTGTGCGGAGCTAGTCACCCGGCCAAGGAATGCACCGCGGCGACAGGCAGTAAGCCTGCCGCTTCCACCGAGGCCGGTGGAGTTGGCAAGTAAGGCCTTCTCCCCGATTATAGTTCCCGAGTTGCGGCGCTGGCTTACCTTGTACCCCGATGAGGCGGCGGCATCGTTTCTCTTGGAGGGCTTTCAGCACGGTTTTCGTTTGCCAATTCCGGATTCGGTGTATGTGGTTGCACGCCAGAATTTGAGATCGGCTCGGGAATTCCCGCAGGAAGTCCGGCGGAAGGTTGACGGGGAAATTGGGCTGGGGCGCATGGCTGGGCCCTACGCCTTTTCCCCGTTGCCCTCCTTGTGCATTTCCCCAGTAGGGGTAGTGCCCAAGAAGGCCATAGGCAAGTTTCGTTTGATACAGCACTTGTCGCACCCGCCGGGGTTGTCGGTCAACGACGCTATCCCGGAAGCCCAGTGCAGAGTTCGATATCAGTCGTTTGACGACGCGCTGCGCTTAGTGCGGGATGGTGGACCGGGGAGTCTGTTGGCAAAATTGGACGTGGAGTCGGCCTTTCGGCTACTCCCGCTACACCCAGATTCCCTGCGGTTTCTGGGTTTCAAAATAGGGGGCGAATTCTACGTCGATCGGTGTCTCCCCATGGGTTGCTCTGTCTCCTGCGCCTACTTTGAGTGCTTTAGCACATTTTTACACTGGTGCGTCCAGACCGCCTCCGGGCAACTGGGGGTGGCTCACTACCTGGATGACTTTCTCTTTGTTGGGCCCGGGGACAGTTCGGTCTGTGGGGACATTCTCTCGGTGGCCAGGTCGTTATTCTGCGCTTTAGGGGTACCGGTTGCGCAGGATAAGTGCGAGGGTCCTTGCACTTGTCTTAGCTATTTAGGTATCGAAATTGACACGGTAGGGGGGTGCTGTCGCTTGCCCGAGGATAAGGTGCTGAAACTATTGGGTTTGATTACAGACTGTTTAGGAAAACGCAGGGTTCGGCTTAAGCAGGTGCAGTCCTTGCTTGGTTCTCTCAATTTTGCGTGTCGGATTATCCCCATGGGTAGGATTTTCTGTCGCAAACTCGAGCGGGCCACCGCGGGGACGGTTCGGCAGAATCACTCCGTGTACCTTTCTTGCGAGATCAAGGATGATTTGCGGATTTGGGTCTCGTTCCTGGTGTCCTTCAACAGGGAAGTTTTGTGGCCCGCTCCTTGTTGTTCCAGTAAGCAGCTGCAATTGTTTACGGATGCTTCCGGCAGTCGAGGGTTTGGCGCGTTCTTCGCTGGCGCATGGTGCGCTGCGGCCTGGCCGGCATCCTGGGTAACGCGTGGGTTTACCAAGAACCTGCTTTTGCTGGAATTGTTCCCGATCTTAGTGGCGCTTGAGTTATGGGCCGGACGGTTCGCAAATAGGGACATTTTGTTTCTTTGCGACAACTTGGGGGTAGTGCATGCGATTAATAATCAGCGTTCCTCCTCTCCGCAGGCGCTGCGACTGCTAAGGCATTTAGTGTTGGTTTGTTTGCAGCGCAATATTAATTTTAGGGCTCGCCACGTTCCTGGAGTTGACAATGGAATTGCGGATGCATTGTCCCGGTTCCAGTTTGACAAATTCAGGACGTTGGTTCCGGGAGCGGAGGCAGAGGGGTTACAGTGCCCACCTTCTGTCTGGCAGATGGTCGAAGCGGTTTAACGGCGTTAGCCAGGTGTGCACTGGCTCCCTCCACGCTACGAGCGTATGATGCTGCATGGCGGGATTGGTCAGCCTTTCAGAGTAGGTACGGGGTAGCAGGTGAGTCCTCGGCCGACGCCATGTTGTCCTTTGTTTGGGAGCATTACCAAAACGGTAGGTCAAAAGCGGCCATGGCTACTGCCCTTGCGGGCATCGCCTTTCACTCGCGGCTCCACGGGACGACGGACCCCACGGGGTCGTTTGTCCTTTCCAGAGCGCTGAAAGGTTGGGCTAGGTTGCACCCGGCGCCTGCGGATTCACGTAGGCCTATAACGTTGCAGCTGCTAGCAGAATTGCTGCGTGTGCTACCTCGGATTGCGTCCTCGGAATTTGAGGTGGCATTGTTTAGTAGCGCTTATGCCCTGGCCTTTTTCGGGGCTTTTCGGGTGAGCGAGTTAGTGGCGAGCAGCAAGGCGTCCCGGGAATCGGGTCTGCTCTACGAGAATGTGCGCTTGCAGGAGGGCCTGTTGCTCTGTAGGATTGTGCGATCCAAGACAGATCAAACAGGTCGGGGTCGCTGGTTGTCCTTGGAGGCTCAGGGAGGTATGGGCGTTTGCCCGCTGCGGTTGACGCAAGAGTATGTGCGGTTAAGACCTCCGGGGGGCAACCAGTTGCTGGTGCACGCGCAGTCGGACCCTCTGACAAAGTTTCAGTTCTCATCGGTGTTCAAGAAATGTTTGACGGCGTTGGGCTTGCAGGAGGCGGACTTCGGTACTCATTCCTTTCGGATTGGGGCGGCTACCCATGCGGCGGCCGCTGGTTCATCACCGGCGGCTATTCGGGAGTTGGGTCGCTGGAAGTCGGCCTCCTATAAGTCCTATGTCCGTATAGATAAGTTATAAGTGCGCCTGTTGCGCTAACCCAAAAACGTGTTTACTCGTCGGTTTTTGAACGCTTACCGTTCAGGAATCGAGGGTGTGAAGCGAATTTTTAAAAATTTTCCTCCGAGGGGGCCTAATTTCAATTGGCTGTTCTATCAAGGTCCACGGGAGGTTTTTTGAGTTTTCTCCTTCACTTGGGTTTAATTGGTTACGTTGTGTTTAAGTTACAGATTATGTGCATAATCTGACGTTAGGATATTTTCTTTTACAGCTGTCATCAATTTTGGAGACCACATATGGATGGTTGGTCATTCCTATGTTTTTTGGCCGGAGAAACATCCCATGGCGTCTAGGGCGACTGAGATTTTTGGGTCCAGGCAATTTAGATGGTTAGGTGTCAGGGGCATGTTATGGGGTGATCTGTTGCGCGTCCTTTTTTCTCGGGAGCGCCGCTGGGGTCGCCCCAGTTGTATTATCATTCATTTGGGTGGTAATGATCTGGGCCGAGTTAAAGGCATAGACTTGATTTTGTCTATAAAGGCGGATGTGGTGGCGATACGTTGTCACTGGCCTGGGGTATGCATTGTCTGGTCGGAAATGGTGCCCCGTTTCCATTGGCGTGGTGCGGTGCGTTTCTCGGCGCTGGAGAAAGCACGCAAAAAGGTGAACTCGACGGTGTCTCTTTTTGTCAAGGCCATAGGCGGAGTGGCAATTAAGCATCCTCTGCTGGTGCTGCGGAACAGGCAGTTCTATAGAGACGATGGGGTTCACCTTTCGCCGGAAGGAGTGCAGTTTTTTCTGGAGGATATTTTCGGTCTTTTTCGTTAGAGCTAGTTAGTTTCATATTTGGTTAATGTTGTGGTTGCGGATGGCGGTGGCGGTTTGGTAAACCTTGGTGGCGGGAAATCGCTGCCAACCAGCTGTCACACAGGCATAAGTGGTCATTGTGGGGCTCCCTCTTTAGAAGGACGGCAGGTGTGTCCTTTTCTTGCGGTTGGACATTTAGACGTTCCCCTGCGGGAACCGAACGTTTGCCAGAGAAAGAGGGGTAAGGCCAGCACAATGCGGGTTATGCGGGAAGGAGGCGGGGTATGTGTACTCCCCTCCTTGGTTTGGTGGTTTTCATCTAGGTGACGGGTGCTGGTGTTTGGCAGCGGTTTTCTGTTTGCCATCCTCCAAACTAAAGTTAAATATATATTCAATTCAATTCTAATTCGGCCTCAATTATTAGTTTAAAGAGTTGGTCAGCGATTAATAAACATCGTCTGACCTTTAACTCCAGCTACTGTGTCCGTGTCTTTATTTCAGTGTGTGGTGTGGTTTTATTTAGTGATAAGCTAGCTTAAAGAAAAGGTTTATGTAATCACAATAAAGTTATGAGCGGCTTAGATAAGCTGAAGGCTGCATAAGCCTGAGGCCATATAAGCGATCAACTTTTTGTGATTGGTTGTTAAATGACTAAGCAGTTGCTAGGCAGATCAGTTTTCCCGGTTGGTTTTTTCCTATTGGATTAGAGGGTTGTGCATCAAGATGAAGAGGAGGGTCTTAGGTTAGTATATAGGGGGTGGCCATTTTGCTAGACTTCCTCTTGCCATTTCAGTTTATGCCCGCCCGCCCTCCCAGAATGCGTCTACGTTTTTGTTCTTGCTGTGGGCTATTGAAAGCCAGATTGGCGGGAAATCGCTGCCAACCAGCTGTCACACAGGCATAAGTGGTCATTGTGGGGCTCCCTCTTTAGAAGGACGGCAGGTCTGTCCTTTTCTTGCGGTTGGACATTTAGACGTTCCCCTGCGGGAACCGAACGTTTGCCAGAGAAAGAGGGGTAAGGCCAGCACAATGCGGGTTAAGCGGGAAGGAGGCGGGGTATGTGTACTCCCCTCCTTGGTTTGGTGGTTTTCATCTAGGTGACGGGTGCTGGTGTTTGGCAGCGGTTTTCTGTTTGCCATCCTCCAAACTAAAGTTAAATATATATTCAATTCAATTCTAATTCGGCCTCAATTATTAGTTTAAAGAGTTGGTCAGCGATTAATAAACATCGTCTGACCTTTAACTCCAGCTACTGTGTCCGTGTCTTTATTTCAGTGTGTGGTGTGGTTTTATTTAGTGATAAGCTAGCTTAAAGAAAAGGTTTATGTAATCACAATAAAGTTATGAGCGGCTTATAACCTCAAAAACCATAATTTCCACTCATTTTCAGTCTATTCTGAACACCTCACACCTCACAATATTATTTTTAGTCCTAAAATTTGCACCGAGGTCGCTGGATGACTAAGCTCAGCGACCCAAGTGGCCGACACAAACACCTGGCCCATCTAGGACTGGCACTGCAGTGTCACGCAGGATGGCCCTTCCAAAAAACACCCCCCAAACAGCACATGACGCAAAGAAGAAAAAAAAGAGGCGCAATGAGGTAGCTGTGTGAGTAAGCTAAGCGACCCTAGTGGCCGACACAAACACCTGGCCCATCTAGGAGTGGCACTGCAGTGTCACGCAGGATGGCCCTTCCAAAAAACACCCCCCAAACAGCACATGACGCAAAGAAAAAAAGAGGCGCAATGAGGTAGCTGTGTGACTAAGATAAGCGACCCAAGTGGCCGACACAAACACCTGGCCCATCTAGGAGTGGCACTGCAGTGTCACGCAGGATGGCCCTTCCAAAAACTACTCCCCAAACAGCACATGACGCAAAGAAAAATGAAAGAAAAAAGAGGTGCAAGATGGAATTGTCCTTGGGCCCTCCCACCCACCCTTATGTTGTATAAACAGGACATGCACACTTTAACCAACCCATCATTTCAGTGACAGGGTCTGCCACACGACTGTGACTGAAATGACGGGTTGGTTTGGACCCCCACCAAAAAAGAAGCAATTAATCTCTCCTTGCACAAACTGGCTCTACAGAGGCAAGATGTCCACCTCATCATCATCCTCCGATATATCACCGTGTACATCCCCCTCCTCACAGATTATCAATTCGTCCCCACTGGAATCCACCATCTCAGCTCCCTGTGTACTTTGTGGAGGCAATTGCTGCTGGTGAATGTCTCCACGGAGGAATTGATTATAATTCATTTTAATGAACATCATCTTCTCCACATTTTCTGGATGTAACCTCGTACGCAGATTGCTGACAAGGTGAGCGGCGGCACTAAACACTCTTTCGGAGTACACACTTGTGGGAGGGCAACTTAGGTAGAATAAAGCCAGTTTGTGCAAGGGCCTCCAAATTGCCTCTTTTTCCTGCCAGTATAAGTACGGACTGTCTGACGTGCCTACTTGGATGCGGTCACTCATATAATCCTCCACCATTCTTTCAATGGGGAGAGAATCATATGCAGTGACAGTAGACGACATGTCCGTAATCGTTGTCAGGTCCTTCAGTCCGGACCAGATGTCAGCATCAGCAGTCGCTCCAGACTGCCCTGCATCACCGCCAGCGGGTGGGCTCGGAATTCTGAGCCTTTTCCTCGCACCCCCAGTTGCGGGAGAATGTGAAGGAGGAGATGTTGACAGGTCGCGTTCCGCTTGACTTGACAATTTTCTCACCAGCAGTTCTTTGAACCCCAGCAGACTTGTGTCTGCCGGAAAGAGAGATCCAAGGTAGGTTTTAAATCTAGGATCGAGCACGGTGGCCAAAATGTAGTGCTCTGATTTCAACAGATTGACCACCCGTGAATCCTTGTTAAGCGAATTAAGGGCTCCATCCACAAGTCCCACATGCCTAGCGGAATCGCTCTGTTTTAGCTCCTCCTTCAATGTCTCCAGCTTCTTCTGCAAAAGCCTGATGAGGGGAATGACCTGACTCAGGCTGGCAGTGTCTGAACTGACTTCACGTGTGGCAAGTTCAAAAGGTTGCAGAACCTTGCACAACGTTGAAATCATTCTCCACTGCGCTTGAGACAGGTGCATTCCACCTCCTATATCGTGCTCAGTTGTATAGGCTTGAATGGCCTTTTGCTGCTCCTCCAACCTCTGAAGCATATAGAGGGTTGAATTCCACCTCGTTACCACTTCTTGCTTCAGATGATGGCAGGGCAGGTTCAGGCGTTTTTGGTGGTGCTCCAGTCTTCTGTACGTGGTGCCTGTACGCCGAAAGTGTGCCGCAATTCTTCTGGCCACCGACAGCATCTCTTGCACGCCCCTGTCGTTTTTTAAATAATTCTGCACCACCAAATTCAAGGTATGTGCAAAACATGGGACGTGCTGGAATTTGCCCAGATTTAATGCACACACAATATTGCTGGCGTTGTCCGATGCCACAAACCCACAGGAGAGTCCAATTGGGGTAAGCCATTCTGCGATGATCTTCCTCAGTTGCCGTAAGAGGTTTTCAGCTGTGTGCGTATTCTGGAAAGCGGTGATACAAAGCGTAGCCTGCCTAGGAAAGAGTTGGCGTTTGCGAGATGCTGCCGCTGCTGTTCTTGCGGCGGGAGTCAATACATCTACCCAGTGGGCTGTCACAGTCATATAGTCCTGAGTCTGCCCTGCTCCACTTGTCCACATGTCCGTGGTTAAGTGGACATTGGGTACAACTGCATTTTTTAGGACACTGGTGACTCTTTTTCTGAGGTCTGTGTACATTTTCGGTATCGCCTGCCTAGAGAAATGGAACCTAGATGGTATTTGGTACCGGGGACACAGTACCTCCAACAAGTCTCTAGTTGGCTCTGCAGTAATGATGGATACCGGAACCACGTTTCTCACCGCCCAGGATGCCAAGGCCTCAGTTATCCGCTTTGCAGCAGGATGACTGCTGTGATATTTCATCTTCCTCGCAAAGGACTGTTGGACAGTCAATTGCTTGGTGGAAGTAGTAAAAGTGGTCTTACGACTTCCCCTCTGGGATGACCATCGACTCCCAGCAGCAACAACAGCAGCGCCAGCAGCAGTAGGTGTTACACGCAAGGATGCATCGGAGGAATCCCAGGCAGGAGAGGACTCGTCAGAATTGCCAGTGACATGGCCTGCAGGACTATTGGCATTCCTGGGGAAGGAGGAAATTGACACTGAGGGAGTTGGTGGGGTGGTTTGCGTGAGCTTGGTTACAAGAGGAAGGGATTTAGTGGTCAGTGGACTGCTTCCGCTGTCGCCCAAAGTTTTTGAACTTGTCACTGACTTATGATGAATGCGCTGCAGGTGACGTATAAGGGAGGATGTTCCGAGGTGGTTAACGTCCTTACCCCTACTTATTACAGCTTGACAAAGGCAACACACGGCTTGACAAATGTTGTCCGCATTTCTGTTGAAATACTTCCACACCGAAGAGCTGATTTTTTTGGTATTTTCACCAGGCATGTCAATGGCCATATTCCTCCCACGGACAACAGGTGTCTCCCCGGGTGCCTGACTTAAACAAACCACCTCACCATCAGAATCCTCCTGGTCAATTTCCTCCCCAGCACCAGCAACACCCATATCCTCCTCATCCTGGTGTACTTCAACACTGACATCTTCAATCTGACTATCAGGAACTGGACTGCGGGTGCTCCTTCCAGCACTTGCAGGGGGCGTGCAAATGGTGGAAGGCGCATGCTCTTCACGTCCAGTGTTGGGAAGGTCAGGCATCGCAACCGACACAATTGGACTCTCCTTGTGGATTTGTGATTTCGAAGAACGCACAGTTCTTTGCTGTGCTTTTGCCAGCTTAAGTCTTTTCATTTTTCTAGCGAGAGGCTGAGTGCTTCCATAATCATGTGAAGCTGAACCACTAGCCATGAACATAGGCCAGGGCCTCAGCCGTTCCTTGCCACTCCGTGTGGTAAATGGCATATTGGCAAGTTTACGCTTCTCCTCCGACGATTTTATTTTAGATTTTTGAGTCCTTTTTTTACTGATATTTGGTGTTTTGGATTTTACATGCTCTGTACTATGACATTGGGCATCGGCCTTGGCAGACGACGTTGATGGAATTTCATCATCTCGGCCATGACTAGTGGCAGCAGCTTCAGCACGAGGTGGAAGTGGATCTTGATCTTTCCCTATTTTTGGAACCTCAACATTTTTGTTCTCCATATTTTAATAGGCACAACTAAAAGGCACCTCAGGTAAACAATGGAGATGGATGGATACTAGTATACTTATGGATGACGAGCGACTGCCGACACAGAGGTAGCTACAGCCGTGGACTACCGTACTGCGTCTGCTAGTATAGACTGGATGATAATGATATAAAAAATATATATATATCACTACTGCAGGACAGGTATATATTGTATAATGACGGACCTGCTGGACACTGTCAGCACTGCAGACTCCTAAACTACTAGTATGAAGAAGATAGAAAAAAAAAAACACCACAGGTAGGTATACAATTATGGACGAGCGACTGCCAGTGCCGACACAGAGGTAGCTACAGCGTGGACTACCGTACTGCGTCTGCTAGTATAGACTGGATGATAATGATATAAAAAATATATATATATCACTACTGCAGGACAGGTATATATTGTATAATGACGGACCTGCTGGACACTGTCAGCACTGCAGACTCCTAAACTACTAGTATGAAGAAGATAGAAAAAAAAAACCACCACAGGTAGGTATACAATTATGGACGAGCGACTGCCAGTGCCGACACAGAGGTAGCTACAGCCGTGGACTACCGTACTGCGTCTGCTAGTATAGACTGGATGATAATGATATAAAAAATATATATATATCACTACTGCAGGACAGGTATATATTGTATAATGACGGACCTGCTGGACACTGTCAGCACTGCAGACTCCTAAACTACTAGTATGAAGAAGATAGAAAAAAAACCCACCACAGGTAGGTATACAATTACCGTACTGCGTCTGCTAGTATAGACTGGATGATAATGATATAAAAAATATATATATATCACTACTGCAGGACAGGTATATATTGTATAATGACGGACCTGCTGGACACTGTCAGCACTGCAGACTCCTAAACTACTAGTATGAAGAAGATAGAAAAAAAAAACACCACAGGTAGGTATACAATTATGGACGAGCGACTGCCGACACAGAGGTAGCTACAGCCGTGGACTACCGTACTGCGTCTGCTAGTATAGACTGGATGATAATGATATAAAAAATATATATATATCACTACTGCAGGACAGGTATATATTGTATAATGACGGACCTGCTGGACACTGTCAGCACTGCAGACTCCTAAACTACTAGTATGAAGAAGATAGAAAAAAAAAACCACCACAGGTAGGTATACAATTATGGACGAGCGACTGCCAGTGCCGACACAGAGGTAGCTACAGCCGTGGACTACCGTACTGCGTCTGCTAGTATAGACTGGATGATAATGATATAAAAAATATATAGATATCACTACTGCAGGACAGGTATATATTGTATAATGACGGACCTGCTGGACACTGTCAGCACTGCAGACTCCTAAACTACTAGTATGAAGAAGATAGAAAAAAAAAACACCACAGGTAGGTATACAATTATGGACGAGCGACTGCCGACACAGAGGTAGCTACAGCCGTGGACTACCGTACTGCGTCTGCTAGTATAGACTGGATGATAATGATATAAAAAATATATATATATCACTACTGCAGGACAGGTATATATTGTATAATGACGGACCTGCTGGACACTGTCAGCACTGCAGACTCCTAAACTACTAGTATGAAGAAGATAGAAAAAAAAAAAACCACCACAGGTAGGTATACAATTATGGACGAGCGACTGCCAGTGCCGACACAGAGGTAGCTACAGCCGTGGACTACCGTACTGCGTCTGCTAGTATAGACTGGATGATAATGATATAAAAAATATATATATATCACTACTGCAGGACAGGTATATATTGTATAATGACGGACCTGCTGGACACTGTCAGCACTGCAGACTCCTAAACTACTAGTATGAAGAAGATAGAAAAAAAAAAACACCACAGGTAGGTATACAATTATGGACGAGCGACTGCCAGTGCCGACACAGAGGTAGCTACAGCCGTGGACTACCGTATTGCGTCTGCTAGTATAGACTGGATGATAATGATATAAAAAATATATATATATCACTACTGCAGGACAGGTATATATTGTATAATGACGGACCTGCTGGACACTGTCAGCACTGCAGACTCCTAAACTACTAGTATGAAAAAGAAAAAAAAAAACACTACAGGTAGGTATACAATTATGGACGAGCGACTGCCGACACAGAGGTAGCTACAGCCGTGGACTACCGTACTGCGTCTGCTAGTATAGACTGGATGATAATGATATAAAAAATATATATATATCACTACTGCAGGACAGGTATATATTGTATAATGACGGACCTGCTGGACACTGTCAGCACTGCAGACTCCTAAACTACTAGTATGAAGAAGATAGAAAAAAAAAAAACACCACAGGTAGGTATACAATTATGGACGAGCGACTGCCAGTGCCGACACAGAGGTAGCTACAGCCGTGGACTACCGTACTGCGTCTGCTAGTATAGACTGGATGATAATGATATAAAAAATATATATATATCACTACTGCAGGACAGGTATATATTGTATAATGACGGACCTGCTGGACACTGTCAGCACTGCAGACTCCTAAACTACTAGTATGAAGAAGATAGAAAAAAAAAACCCACTACAGGTAGGTATACAATTATGGACGAGCGACTGCTGACACAGAGGTAGCTACAGCCGTGGACTACCGTACTGCGTCTGCTAGTATAGACTGGATGATAATGATATAAAAAATATATATATATCACTACTGCAGGACAGGTATATATTGTATAATGACGGACCTGCTGGACACTGTCAGCACTGCAGACTCCTAAACTACTAGTATGAAGAAGATAGAAAAAAACAACCCACCACAGCTAGGTATACAATTATGGACGAGCGACTGCCAGTGCCGACACAGAGGTAGCTACAGCCGTGGACTACCGTATTGCGTCTGCTAGTATAGACTGGATGATAATGATATAAAAAATATATATATATCACTACTGCAGGACAGGTATATATTGTATAATGATGGACCTGCTGGACACTGTCAGCACTGCAGACTCCTAAATTACTAGTATGAAGAAGAAAGAAAAGAAAAAAACCACTACAGGTAGGTATACAATTATGGACGAGCGACTGCCGACACAGAGGTAGCTACAGCCGTGGACTACCGTACTGCGTCTGCTAGTATAGACTGGATGATAATGATATAAAAAATATATATATATCACTACTGCAGGACAGGTATATATTGTATAATGACGGACCTGCTGGACACTGTCAGCACTGCAGACTCCTAAACTACTAGTATGAAGAAGATAGAAAAAAAAAAAAAACACCACAGGTAGGTATACAATTATGGACGAGCGACTGCCAGTGCCGACACAGAGGTAGCTACAGCCGTGGACTACCGTACTGCGTCTGCTAGTATAGACTGGATGATAATGATATAAAAAATATATATATATCACTACTGCAGGACAGGTATATATTGTATAATGACGGACCTGCTGGACACTGTCAGCACTGCAGACTCCTAAACTACTAGTATGAAGAAGATAGAAAAAAAAAACACCACAGGTAGGTATACAATTATGGACGAGCGACTGCCGACACAGAGGTAGCTACAGCCGTGGACTACCGTACTGCGTCTGCTAGTATAGACTGGATGATAATGATATAAAAAATATATATATATCACTACTGCAGGACAGGTATATATTGTATAATGACGGACCTGCTGGACACTGTCAGCACTGCAGACTCCTAAACTACTAGTATGAAGAAGATAGAAAAAAAAAACCACCACAGGTAGGTATACAATTATGGACGAGCGACTGCCAGTGCCGACACAGAGGTAGCTACAGCCGTGGACTACCGTACTGCGTCTGCTAGTATAGACTGGATGATAATGATATAAAAAATATATATATATCACTACTGCAGGACAGGTATATATTGTATAATGACGGACCTGCTGGACACTGTCAGCACTGCAGACTCCTAAACTACTAGTATGAAGAAGATAGAAAAAAAAAACACCACAGGTAGGTATACAATTATGGACGAGCGACTGCCGACACAGAGGTAGCTACAGCCGTGGACTACCGTACTGCGTCTGCTAGTATAGACTGGATGATAATGATATAAAAAATATATATATATCACTACTGCAGGACAGGTATATATTGTATAATGACGGACCTGCTGGACACTGTCAGCACTGCAGACTCCTAAACTACTAGTATGAAGAAGATAGAAAAAAAAACCCACCACAGGTAGGTATACAATTATGGACGAGCGACTGCCAGTGCCGACACAGAGGTAGCTACAGCCGTGGACTACCGTACTGCGTCTGCTAGTATAGACTGGATGATAATGATATAAAAAATATATATATATCACTACTGCAGGACAGGTATATATTGTATAATGACGGACCTGCTGGACACTGTCAGCACTGCAGACTCCTAAACTACTAGTATGAAGAAGATAGAAAAAAAAAAACACCACAGGTAGGTATACAATTATGGACGAGCGACTGCCAGTGCCGACACAGAGGTAGCTACAGCCGTGGACTACCGTATTGCGTCTGCTAGTATAGACTGGATGATAATGATATAAAAAATATATATATATCACTACTGCAGGACAGGTATATATTGTATAATGACGGACCTGCTGGACACTGTCAGCACTGCAGACTCCTAAACTACTAGTATGAAGAAGAAAAAAAAAAAACACTACAGGTAGGTATACAATTATGGACGAGCGACTGCCGACACAGAGGTAGCTACAGCCGTGGACTACCGTACTGCGTCTGCTAGTATAGACTGGATGATAATGATATAAAAAATATATATATATCACTACTGCAGGACAGGTATATATTGTATAATGACGGACCTGCTGGACACTGTCAGCACTGCAGACTCCTAAACTACTAGTATGAAGAAGATAGAAAAAAAAAAACACCACAGGTAGGTATACAATTATGGACGAGCGACTGCCAGTGCCGACACAGAGGTAGCTACAGCCGTGGACTACCGTACTGCGTCTGCTAGTATAGACTGGATGATAATGATATAAAAAATATATATATATCACTACTGCAGGACAGGTATATATTGTATAATGACGGACCTGCTGGACACTGTCAGCACTGCAGACTCCTAAACTACTAGTATAAAGAAGATAGAAAAAAAAACACCACAGGTAGGTATACAATTATGGACGAGCGACTGCCAGTGCCGACACAGAGGTAGCTACAGCCGTGGACTACCGTACTGCATCTGCTAGTATAGACTGGATGATAATGATATAAAAAATATATATATATCACTACTGCAGGACAGGTATATATTGTATAATGACGGACCTGCTGGACACTGTCAGCACTGCAGACTCCTAAACTACTAGTATGAAGAAGATAGAAAAAAAAAAACCACTACAGGTAGGTATACAATTATGGACGAGCGACTGCTGACACAGAGGTAGCTACAGCCGTGGACTACCGTACTGCGTCTGCTAGTATAGACTGGATGATAATGATATAAAAAATATATATATATCACTACTGCAGGACAGGTATATATTGTATAATGACGGACCTGCTGGACACTGTCAGCACTGCAGACTCCTAAACTACTAGTATGAAGAAGATAGAAAAAAACAACCCACCACAGGTAGGTATACAATTATGGACGAGCGACTGCCAGTGCCGACACAGAGGTAGCTACAGCCGTGGACTACCGTATTGCGTCTGCTAGTATAGACTAGATGATAATGATATAAAAAATATATATATATATCACTACTGCAGGACAGGTATATATTGTATAATGACGGACCTGCTGGACACTGTCAGCACTGCAGACTCCTAAACTACTAGTATGAAGAAGAAAGAAAAAAAAAAACCACTACAGGTAGGTATACAATTATGGACGAGCGACTGCCGACACAGAGGTAGCTACAGCCGTGGACTACCGTACTGCGTCTGCTAGTATAGACTGGATGATAATGATATAAAAAATATATATATATCACTACTGCAGGACAGGTATATATTGTATAATGACGGACCTGCTGGACACTGTCAGCACTGCAGACTCCTAAACTACTAGTATGAAGAAGATAGAAAAAAAAAAAACCACCACAGGTAGGTATACAATTATGGACGAGCGACTGCCAGTGCCGACACAGAGGTAGCTACAGCCGTGGACTACCGTACTGCGTCTGCTAGTATAGACTGGATGATAATGATATAAAAAATATATATATATCACTACTGCAGGACAGGTATATATTGTATAATGACGGACCTGCTGGACACTGTCAGCACTGCAGACTCCTAAACTACTAGTATGAAGAAGATAGAAAAAAAAAAACCACTACAGGTAGGTATACAATTATGGACGAGCGACTGCTGACACAGAGGTAGCTACAGCCGTGGACTACCGTACTGCGTCTGCTAGTATAGACTGGATGATAATAATATAAAAAATATATATATATCACTACTGCAGGACAGGTATATATTGTATAATGACGGACCTGCTGGACACTGTCAGCACTGCAGACTCCTAAACTACTAGTATGAAGAAGATAGAAAAAAAAAAACCACCACAGGTAGGTATACAATTATGGACGAGCGACTGCCAGTGCCGACACAGAGGTAGCTACAGCCGTGGACTACCGTACTGCGTCTGCTAGTATAGACTGGATGATAATGATATAAAAAATATATATATATCACTACTGCAGGACAGGTATATATTATATAATGATGGACCTGCTGGACACTGTCAGCACTGCAGACTCCTAAACTACTAGTATGAAGAAGATAGAAGAAAAAAAAACCACCACAGGTAGGTATACAATTATGGACGAGCGACTGCCAGTGCTGACACAGAGGTAGCTACAGCCGTGGACTACCGTACTGCGTCTGCTAGTATAGACTGGATGATAATGATATAAAAAATATATATATATCACTACTGCAGGACAGGTATATATTATATAATGACGGACCTGCTGGACACTGTCAGCACTGCAGACTCCTAAACTACTAGTATGAAGAAGATAGAAAAAAAAAAAACAACCACAGGTAGGTATACAATTACGGACGAGCGACTGCCGACACAGAGGTAGCTACAGCCGTGGACTACCGTACTGCGTCTGCTAGTATAGACTGGATGATAATGATATAAAAAAAATATATATATCACTACTGCAGGACAGGTTTATATTATATAATGACGGACCTGCTGGACACTGTCAGCACTGCAGACTCCTAAACTACTAGTATGAAGAAGATAGAAAAAAAAAAAAACCCACCACAGGTAGGTATACAATTATGGACGAGCGACTGCCAACACAGAGGTAGCTACAGCGTGGACTACCGTACTGCGTCTGCTAGTATAGACTGGATGATAATGATATAAAAAATATATATATATCACTACTGCAGGACAGGTATATATTATATAATGACGGACCTGCTGGACACTGTCAGCACTGCAGACTCCTAAACTACTAGTATGAAGAAGATAGAAATATAATGAATGACGGACCTGCTGGACACTGTCAGCAGAATGCGTTTATAGAATAAAAAAAAAAACACCACACGAGTGTTTAACTTTTTCAGGCAGACAATATACTGGTGGTCACTGCTGGTCAGTCACACTGGCACTCTGGCAGCAAAAGTGTGCACTGTTAAATATGTACTCCTGCTATAACTGCTCCCCAGTCTCCCCCACAATTAAGCTGTGTGAGCAGTGAGCACTAGTCAGCACAGTCAGATATACATAGATGATATTATCATGCAGCACACTGAGGCTGAGCACAGATATGGTATGTGACTGTGTATCGTTTTTTTCAGGCAGAGAACGGATTATATTAAATAATAAATAAAACTGGTGGTCACTAGTATAACTATCAGCAAAACTCTGCACTCTCTGAGTACTCCTAATGCTCCAGTAAATCAAGTGTCTCACTCTCTATCTAAACGGAGAGGACGCCAGCCACGTCCTCTCCCTATCAATCTCAATGCACGTGTGAAAATGGCGGCGACGCGCGGCTCCTTATATAGAATCCGAGTCTCGCGATAGAATACGAGCCTCGCGAGAATCCTACAGCGGGATGATGACGTTCGGGCGCGCTCGGGTTAGCCGAGCAAGGCGGGAAGATCCGAGTCTGCCTCGGACCCGTGTAAAAAGCGTGAAGTTCGGGGGGGTTCGGTTTCCGAGAAACCGAACCCGCTCATCACTAAAAAAAACACACCAATGTATTATTATAGGCTATAATATGATTCAGCTTTTCCTTTTCCCTCTTTTTAAACTGATTTATTTTTATTTTCTTCTGCATAAAATCAGTTGGTAATGTATTTACTTAAGGGGTTGCAAAGTTTTCTACTTTTTAGCTGTAAGCATAACTGCAGCCTTAATAATAAATACTTTTACCTTTTTTTTTATTCCTTAGATTTCTGGCATCTCTTTACCCTTAAGCTTTTTTCCTCTACCCTTAAGGCTGTACTGATTAAAGGACTAATGGGGCCTATTTATCACCATCTGCATCCAAGGATGCAGATGTGAGGTGATAAAATCGCCTGAAACCACACTGCGATAATTTATTAAATCGCACGGATGTATCAATTATCGCAAGCTCTGTCCCTGCGATGCCTGTCTGCAGCATGATCAGGGTATTTTTCTGAAAGAATACCCCAATGTCCTACTGCGCATGCTCCAACATAGCCACCGCCGGGTCGACCCCCCCATCGCAACTATTCCCACGAGCCGCGGACCCTCCCTCGGACGTTAAATATACTCACCAGTCCAGAAAACCGGTCATCGCTGCTGTGACCCCCGGTGCTGTAAAGTGAGCAGATGTTTTGCAGCGTTACTTTACTGCACCGGGGTTACAGCGCAGTGCATGGAGGATCCGGCGCCCGACAGCCCGCAGTGGAGCACCGACCACAGGCTCCTGGACTGCTAAGTACGGTTTCTGGGGGGGGGTTTACTTTTTTTTCCTCTTTTTACAAGTGATCAGCTTGTGTGTCCATCGGAAACACAGAGCTGATCACACTGCCGGGTCCCTGCACAGCTTTCTCTGCCAGGGGGCAGAGAAAGGTGGGCAGAAGGCAACTTATCGCAGTGCTGCCCTGTGATTTCGCCAGCTTTAGCTGGCGTAATTATCACAGGGCTCACTGCGATTTTTTTCTAGAGATGTGCAGCGGGCACTTTTCGTGTTTTGTGTTTTGGTTTTGGGTCTGGATCCCAGCTCTTGTTTTGGATCTGGATTGGTTTTCCCAAAACCTCCCTTTCGGGTTTTGGTTTTGGATCTGGATGATTTAAAAAAAACAACACACAAGAACAGCTAGAATCACAGAAATCACAGAAATTGGGGGGGTGCGGCACAAACACCTGGCCCATCTAGGAGGGACACTGCAGTGTCAGACAGGATGACACTTTTAAAAACTAGGCCCCAAACAGCACCTAATGCAATGAAAAAAAGAGGTGCACCGAGGTAGCTGTATGACTAAGCTAAGCGACACCCATCTAGGAGTGGCACGCAGTGGCTGAATGTCGAAAGTGGCCCGCATTTTTTCGGGCCACCGACAGCATCTCCTGCACGCCCCTTTAATTTTAAAAAAAATTCTGCACCACCAAATTAATTGTATGTGCAAAACATGGGATGTGCTGGAATTTGCCCAGACGTAATGCATGCACAATATTGGTGGACTTATATGGCAGTACCCCTGGACTTATAAGGCAGAACCTCTGGACTTATACGGCAGCTCCCCTGGACTTATATGGCAGCACCCCTGGTCTTATATGGCTGCACCACTGGACTGCACTTATACGGCAGTACCCCTGGACTAATATGGCTGCACCACTGGACTGGACTTATACGGCAGTAACCCTGGACTTATATGGCATTACCTCTGGCCTTATATGGCTGCACCACTGGACTGGACTTATACGGCAGTATCCCTTGACTTATACGACTGAACCACTGGACTGGACTTATAAGGCAGTACCCCTGGATTTATACGGCAGTACCCCTGGACTTATACTGCAGCACCCCTGGACTTATATGGCAGCACCCCTGGACTTATATGGCAGCACCCCTGGACTTATACGGCAGCACCCCTGGACTTATACGGCAGTACCCCTGGACTTATATGGCTGCACCACTGGACTGGACTTATACGGCAGTACCCCTGGACTTATACGGCTGCACCACTGGACTGGGCTTATATGGCAGAACCCCTGGACTTATACGGCAGTACCTCTGGTCTTATACGGCAATACCCCTGGACTTATACGGCAGCACCGCTAGACTTATACGGCAGCACCGCTGGACTTATACGGCAGCACCGCTGGATGTATACGGCAGCACCACTGAACTTATATGGCAGCACCGCTGGACTGGACTTATACGACAGTAACCCTGGATTTATATGGCTGTACCACTGGACTGGACCTATACGGCAGTACCCCTGGACTTACACGGCAGTACCACTGAACTTATATGGCAGCAGCACTGGACTTATGGCAGCACAGGACACCACCACTGGACTTATGGCAGCACAGGACACCACCACTGAACTGATGCAGCACAACACAGCACCACTGGACTGGACTTATACAGCAGCATCACTGTACTTATGGCAGCAGAGGACACCACCACTGGACTGATGAGCACAAGACAGTATCACTGCACTGGACTGGACTTATACAGCAGCACTGGACTTATGGCAGCACAGGACACCACCACTGTGACTGGACTGATGCAGCACAAGACACCACCACTGGACTGATGCAGCACAAGACAGCACTGGAATAACACAAAAGAGCAGGTCGCCACCCCACGCGCCACACCACTTTCCCGCACAGACACTGAGGAGACACGTCCTCTCGCTACACTCTCCAGGACTGGAGTGAAAATGGCAGCGACACGCGGCTCCTGATATGGAATACAAAACCCGCGAGAATCCGACAGCGGGATGATGACTTTTTTGGTTTCTGAGTCTGGCGGGAAAACCCGAGCCGGACTCAGATCCGGGCTTGGGACGTGTTTTTCGGTAGGGTTCAGTTCTCAGGGAACCGAACCCACTCATCCCTATTTTTTTTCATATTTTTTTTTTTTTTTGCAAATTTGTCCCAGATCGCATTTCCCATTATAAGTATGGGGAATGCGATGTGGGTTACTAAAAAAAAAGTGAATTGAAGGGTTTGGAGCATTTTTCATGAGAACTGCTCCAAATGCCCTTTAATACATTCAGTGATACTAAAATAATGTGAAAAGGGAGTGATAACACCTATTTTCACAGCATTTTAGTAAAAATAATGTTAATAAATAGGCTTCTAAATTTGACAATCACTTTTTTTTCTATTAATTAAAATTCATGGAAGCTTCGCAATGTGTCAGTTGGTGAGAGATGTAAGGTGACAAGTGTAGAACTACTGTACAGACATCACAAAGACATACAGATGGTATCTTCCTAAGTAAGGGTCTACACCGCCAGCCCATTAATTAAAGAATACTGTGGCCAACATCCATGGACTTTTTTTATCCTTAAATGTGCATAATAAACACAAAGGTTTTAATTGAGAATTTAATGCCTACCTTATTTTTTAATCATTTATGATACACTCTAGCCAAATATATCTGACAAGATACGTACCTGTTATGCCAATCTTGCAAACTCCAGGGGGTTCGGCATATGCTGACTTCCACTGCTGTGTCCTCTGCATGATGTTAGCCTGCATGAAATCACCAGTGCATGTAATATAGACGAAAGAAAACACTGAAAACCTTTCCCAGGAATTCATAGTGAAAACAAGCATACAGTACTGTACACCAGGAGCAGGCAAAGTGTGACGCTCCAGCTGCAGTCGAACTACACATTATAGCATGCCCTGCCACAGTTTTAGCAATAAGTTTTCAGATGCACAAAAAGTATTATATTTACAAACTAAGTGAACGCTACATTTTTATTTCAAAGTATTCGCCAGAGGAGTCTGTGCAAAGTTGCATGCGCTCAAACCACTTGGTAAAGCAGCTGGACCAGTTCGAAACATGTATGCCTTCTTCATGCTGGATGAAGGTCTCCACTGCAGTTTCCGGTGACTCAAAACGATCCCCATGCATCTTGCGCTTGATTTGTGGAAAACAAAGAAGTTGCAGGGAGCCAGATACTGTATGGACTCTATGGCAGATGACCAAGCTCCGGGATGTGTTCATGCACCAGCAAATCCACCACTTTCCTGGACTTGTGGGCATGTGCAATGTCATGATGGAGAAGAGCACCACGAGTGCAAGTTCTTGGACGGCACCTGGAAATGGCTTCCAGCAAATGCAGAGGGCATTGGCTGGTGTACCAGTCCCAGGTGACAGTACGATGATGCACGAGTGGTACAGTAGCTACATGACCAGTCTTGTCCACAAAGACAACCACCATATGCTTGGCCATGCTGCTCTCCTTTCAGAACTTCTGTGGCGCACCTCCATATGGGGTCCACTGGGTCGACTGTTGTTTGGTATCACGGTCAAAACTGTAAATCCAGGATTCATTGCCATTGATGATCTCCCAGACAGTGTTTGAGGGACCACAATCAAATTTGGCCAGCATGTTTCGGCACTAAGTCACCCAAGCTTCCTTCTACTTGCTCAGGCCAAACTTTTCATGGCGTATTAATTAGATGGATCCCTGTGAGTTGCCTATCTCCTTCTCTAACTGGGCCATGTCACCCTGGCGTTCACCTCAACAATTTCCCGCACAGCAGCAACGTTGTCCTCTGTGATGGTAGACACAGGTCGACCGAAGCGCTTGTCTTACAGGGACCATCTCCTGTTCTTAAATTCTGCAAACCACTCAAACACAGTAGTTCAGAAAGGAGCTTGTTCTCCAAAAGCTGCTTGCAGTCAGTCAATACTCTCCTGCTATCGCAGACCACTCTTGAAGTCGCAGATCATGGCTGTCCAGTGGCCTTTGTTGAGCTCCATAATGAGTTTGCGAAGGAAGTGAACATACTGACTTCTTCGGTGTTCAGTGATGCTTATATACAGTTCTGTGCCTTAACATTTTAAGTAAACTTTAGTAAGAGATTACAGTTCACAACCAGATAGTCAGATTATAACTACTCTATCTACTGTATGCAATGCACATCTGGAAACTTAATTGCAACAATCATACTGCAGGGGATGCAATTACCGTAGTTGTAATTTGTGTGCAGTCATGAATTCATCCAGCTTGGATGAGGTTAACAAGGTGGAAAATGATCATGTAGAAATGACCACACAAGTCCCTTGAAACAAGCCATACTTAAGCATTGGTTAAAATGCGGAGGCTATACTGTAATGCCTACATGCAGTCTGTCCCTGTTGATGTTCACACCTAGTCAGAGGCACCAACTACAGCACCATTTGGTCTCAAAAAGCAAGGTATGAATTTAGTGGTGTGACTAGTTAAAGCAAAATGCATTTGTCAGTGATTTTAATTGTTATAGCAGTGGCTAGTGAATGTGTACAGCTACCCAATTAACAACAGCTAATGCAAGGTCCTGATTGTGAAGATAATTGGAGATAAAGCAGTACAGCTGGGGTGGATAGAATTAGAATATGGCCACCATATAAGGGGTATGTCACCTCCATTTACTTCCGTCTCCCAGGATTATACACAGTAGTGGACAAGAATGAATGCTGACTACTTTGACTAAACCATCTTACATAGGAATGTTCCCATTGGGTCCTGTGAGTTGATCGGCAAAGAGGAAGTAGCCTCTGTTCCGGTGATAGGGGGTAAATTCAGACCTGATCACTCCTCTGCGAATTTGCAGAAGTTTGCGATCAGACAGCCACCACTCAGAGTGAAAACCCGCCCCGTGCAAGTCTGCATACGCCTTGCGAAATTCCCTGCAAATGCCGGTCAGCTGCAAATCCGTTCGCAACTCACTCACCATCAAATGATTTTTCCAGTCTGTGCAGTCTGTGCGTAGCCCAGGACTTTCTCCTACAGTCAGAGCTGGATTAAGACTTCAGGGGGCCTGGGGTACTTAAGGCAAGGGGGCCCTCAGGTCTAAAATGAAAAACACAATATTACTTTAGCTGGGTACACACTGGAAAGATATATCTGCAGATCAATTGATCTGCAGATATATCTATGGACGGATCGGGCTGTGTTCAGCTGTCAATCACCGCCGGCCGCCGCAGCATGTGTACGGGCGGTCAGCCGACCGCCCATACACACACAGTGACGCACCAATATATCGTTAGCGCTGTGCTGCGGGACCGACGCGATACGTCTGTGAACGACGGAGTTCACAGATGTATCGGCCATACACACTGGCCGACTGACCAGCGATATATCGGCCGTTCAAGAGAACGGCTGATATATCGGCCAGTGTGTACGGGCCATAACAGTGAGGAATTCAGTGCCATTTTTTTTACAACTGTATATATATATATATATATATATATATATATATGTATATATATATATATATATATATATACAGGGGCGGATTGGGAACAAAAAGCGGCCCTGGAAAAATTTGTACTAGTGGCCCCACATGGGCAGCACCAGAGGTGTAAGGTCTAGCCATGGGCCATGGCAGCAGCACCCTCTCCCCAAGACTTTCCAGATAGTGGGCATGTCCAGCATCAAGGGGGAAGTTAAAAATAAATAAAATTAAATATTATGAGCACATTATATGATACACCTTCAGAATTTAGGAAACGATATCATTCTTTAGAAAGATATATTTTCTTGCTTATTACTCCAACCGTATCCCAATTCATATTCACTCAATCTTATATGTCAGCCAAGCAGGCAGACAGAGCATACACTAGATCATCTGCAATCACAGGCTAAATGGCAAAGTCATTTTCATATATGCTAATTATTTTGCATCTTATTCATTATGTCTATAAAAAGGACCACATGTCCTCAAACAAAACAGGCCCCATGGGTGCATCGGCCCACCGGGAATCTTCCCTGTAAGCCCTATGGCCAATCCGCCTCTGTATATATATATATATATATATATATATATATATATATATATATATAAGGATCCAATTCAGCCGGCACTCACATAAATGAAGCAAATGCTCCGGTGTCCAGTTCAGAAAAACATCATATACCTCCAATAAGAACGGCACTCAGAGATTGGCATGATGAATAAATGTATTATAGTCACGTCAAACTAACGTTTTCGGGGACACAGCCCCTTCCTCAGGACCACAGACAATAATAATTATGCCAGTCTCTGAGTGACGTTCTTATTGGAGGTATATATATATATATATATACAGTATATACACAAAATTTCCTGTCGGACTGGCACTCCCTCTGTGTTGGTATTGCTGCTCCTCTGTTACAGGTAGAGCCACAACACTGAAGAAATACAGCGGAACTCGGAGGTCCTTAAATCGTGTATTCAAAACATCATCAATGACACCAACGTTTCGGGGCCATATCGCACCTTTGTCCAGGTGAGAGGACAAAGGGGCGGTGTGGCCCCGAAACGTTGGTGTCATTGATGTTTTGAATACACGATTTAAGGACTCCGAGTGCCGCTGTATTTTTCAGTGTTGTGTATATATATATATAAATATATATATATACGAAATCCCTGAAAATAAACTGCTTAGAGGTAGACACACTGGGGTACAGAATATCCAGGGCAGGCTGATAAAATAAGGTGATAGGGTACAAGTGACAGAAGTACATGGAGGAGTTTGCGGCACCACAAGTCCCAGGATCATATGGAAAGAAAGGCAGCATCAGCACTGTGGTTTCCCATATCACCCCCCCCCCCACTAGGGTCAGGTAAGTACTTACAGTGACACAGGTCTCTCAGTGGGGTGCTCCGCATCTGTTTGTCCCAGTTCCAGCGGCAGAGGTGGGAAGAGAACCTCCGCACTCTGCAAGAAGAGTCACGGGTGAGGATAGTCCCAGTCTGAGGCTGCTTGCAGGGGGAGCGGAGGACGCAGGAGCCAGCAGAACACAGGGTTCCCAGTGTGGGGAGCAGGTGCCTGTTCCCGCTGTGCCAGACACTTCTTCCGGGGTCCGCGGGCGGAGGGGGCGTGGCCAATGCAATCCACCTAGCCACTCATGTTGGGCATCATCAAGGCTGTATGGATGGTGCTCGCTAAGAGCAAGCTGCACCTGCACGTACCATTGGACAGCTGAGCTGTCTCTCGGCAGTCCAGCAGAGCTCTGCGATGCCAGCAACTGTGACAGCAGTCAGTGGGGAGCTCAGCACTTCGGATCGGATCTGTAACACAGATCCAATCTGTGGCTGGCAGTGGGGGGCCCTTTCAGATTGGGGGGCCCGGGGGTACTTACCCCCAGTGCCCACCCCTTAGTCTGGCTCTGCCTACAGTGCAACAGAATCAGGCTCACACACCCTCCTTGAAAAAACTTGGGAACGCCTGAATTTTTCCTGACATACCCAGGAAACGGCCAGTAACCACCCCCAAACCCCTTCTTCCTGTCAATCAACTTATGTACGCCTAGCAATAAAAAAAAGACGCTGGATTTTTTCACAGTTTGGCCTCATACGTGCGTATGCATGAGCAGTCGATTCATAATCGGCCACCTTGCAAATTTGCACAGCAACGATCAGGTCTGAATCGGATCCATAGTTTCTTCTACGCTGGTGACTACCTGGGCTCATAGATTTGGTTTTATATATTGTATTATTTGTAATAACCTTGATATTTACTACTGACTATAATTTTGTGCTGCCTTGCTTTTATAGATTTATGGATTTCTCTGTCTGCCTCTAAGCCATAATTGTAGACAGTTTGACCATCAACAGTCATTTACTCTGCTGTTACTGGATCTCTTGCCAGTGGAACATTGGGTTACTTTTTATGATATAGTAATGTATTATGGGGGTCATTCAGAGTTGTTCGCTCATTGCCGATTTTCGCTATGCTGCGATTTGTTGCAAAATGCGCATGCGCATGGTACACAGGCCCTCATTCCGAGTTGATCGCTCGCAAGGCGATTTTTGCAGAGTTACACACGCTAAGCCGCCGCCTACTGGGAGTGAATCTTAGCTTCTTAAAATTGCGACCGATGTATTCGCAATATTGCGATTACAAACTACTTAGCAGTTTCAGAGTAGCTTCAGACTTACTCGGCATCTGCGATCAGTTCAGTGCTTGTCGTTCCTGGTTTGACGTCACAAACACACCCAGCGTTCGCTCAGACACTCCCCCGTTTCTCCGGCCACTCCTGCGTTTTTTCCGGAAACGGTAGCGGTTTTATCCACACGCCCATAAACCGCAGTGTTTCCGCCTAGTAACACCCATTTCCTGTCAATCACACTACGATCGCCAGAGCGAAGAAAAAGCCGTGAGTAAAAATACTATCTTCATTGTTAAATTACTTGGCGCAGTCGCAGTGCGAATATTGCGCATGCGTACTAAGCGGAATTTCACTGCGATGCGATGAAAATTACCGAGCGAACGACTCGGAATGAGGGCCACAGAGCGCATGCGCTTAGTTATTTAACTAAAAACTTAGCAGTTTTGCTGTGGATCCTGCGGCGCTTTTCAGTCGCACTGCTGATCGGTGAGTGATTGACAGGAAAGGGGCGTTTCTGGGAGGTAGCTGAGCATTTTCCGGGAGTGTGCTAAAAAACGCAGGCGTGTCAGGTAAAAACGCGGAAGTGTCTGGAGAAACGGGGGAGTGGCTGGCCGAACGCAGGGCGTGTTTGTGACGTCAAACCAGGAACTAAACGGACTGAGGTGATCGCAATCTGTGAGTAGGTCTGGAGCTACTCAGAAACTGCAAAGAATTATTTAGTAGCAGTTCTGCTAATCTTTTGTTCGCTAATCTGCTAAACTAAGATACACTCCCAGAGGGCGGCGGCCTAGCGCGTGCAATGCTGCTAAAAGCAGCTAGCGAGCGAACAACTCGGAATGAGGGCCTATGTGCATATACTCTAAACTTTATATATGCACTTCTGCAAAACCTCTTGATAGTGGTTCTTCTTATTACTAACATGCACAGATGTGTCCTCCATACACCGAGCGTCTATACACTATCACTTTGACGCGACTGAGACCCTCCGAGAGCAGTAGCATAACATGTTTTTCTGTACATTTTGCATCACATCTTATTCATAATGCGGATGCATAATCACAGCACAACAGAACTTGGCATGAGAAATGCCGTAGCCGCACCATCTGAGCCCTCCTTACACAGATTCATACTCAGTCGCACACAGATATATGGATTGGCATCAAAATACAGACGGTCAATTTCCTGGAAGCGGAATCCCATGCTCAGAATGCCGACAGATCCTAGTAAGTTTTTTTTAACCTTTTCCCTACCTCTAACCTTAACCTACCCCTTCCCACAGCCTAACCCTAACCGCCCTCTCCCGCAGCCTCACCAAACCGTACCCTCCTGCAGCCTAATCCCATCCCCCCCATCCTAACCCTAACCCTCCCCCAGTGCCTAACCCTAACAGTAACCCTAACCCTAATATTCACCTTGGTCATCCATCAGAATGTGAGCGTCAGGATTCTGGTTTTATTATTCTGACCATCAGGATCCTGTCTGCCGGGATCCTGACTACATCCCAGATATACAAATGTCGCACATCAAATTGATCAGTTCAAACTAGCAATGTAGTTTTGTCACCTCAGTGACAAAGACACTCTGCGAGGTCCAGTCAGCCCCAGCATCAGCTGACCATGCGGTGCCCCTGTTCACTGTTAGACAGTGTCGGACTAGGACATGAAGGGCCCACTGGGGGAATGCAGTTCTAGGGGCCCATAATTAGGGGTGTGGCCAGCCTTCAAAGGGGGTGTGGCCAGCCTCCACAGAGGCTTGAAATACACAATAGTTTAGCGCAATGTAATGCAACATATCTACCATGTATAATACAAGTGCACAGTCTGAAACCTGATCCCTAGAAGAAGGAGTGGGCCCTCAGGCAGTGGGGCCTACCGGTAGTTTCACTGGTACCCCTGTGGGCCAGTTCGACCCTGCTGTTAGACGGACAGGGTACAACAGAATACCAGGAGTGACAGGATCCGTCAAAGTGAATTTAATTTAAACAAACAATTAAAATAAATAGAATCCCAATCTGTTGTGTGAGTGATGGGTGAGAAGAAGCTTGCCAGATCTCAGTGCAGATCCCCAATCACTTACTGACACTGGCTCAGCTGTGCCTATGTTCAGAATGGGGGTGGCATCTCCAAAGACATCTCTCTCAGCAGAAGCACAGAGGACTGAAGAAGTTGATTGCTTTGGCAACACACATGCGCACTTGGGTGCTCAGTTATGAGAGATTTTGGTGGGATGGCTGGGATTATGACCCCATTTGCAAATCCACGGTCATATCTGAGTCAGATCGTAAATGAGGGAAGTGACTGCGAAGATCAAATCTTTTCTCTTTGTCAATGTGGCCAAATTACTGTTGCAGGGCAGGGCTGTAAAAGGGCAGGACCTTCACCTTCGCCCACCCCAGGACATATGACTTCATAAATGTTACCATCAGCTTGGTACCCGGCTCATCCTAAGGGAGTGCCACAGAGTGCATCTCCAGACTGCAGGTTGCCATTCCAAATACCACACACGCTGGAGAAGAGTGCCACTGGATCATCCCTGCACCTTGGGCAGAGGAACCAGACACGCAGTCCTTCATATGGCCCTGTTGCATATGCTAGACCAGTGTTTCTCAAACTTGGTCCTCAAGACCGTTAATCATTTCAAAGATCCACAGGTGACCTGGAAAATCTTAACTGTTTTAGGTGCTGAGGAACGAGTTTGAGAACCACTAGGCTAGACAGATAGTCTGAGGTAGAGATGTGCGGTTCTTTAGAATTCCAAACCCACCCAAATTTTGCGATCCAAACTGAATCAAGTCCTGGTTTGGTACCCCAGAGGAGATCCGATCCGAACCGAGTCCTGATTCGGATCTTCCTGTGGTTTGGAATCCAGATTTTAAAACCAAATTTCAGGTTTTGGATTGCAAAAATTACATGATTTTAGCTGGTTTTATCCATTTTATAAAAAATACAAAACCCAAGAGTTGGATTCTAAATCCAAATTCCAAACCAAAACATTTGAGCGTGGTTTTGTAAAACCAAAAAGACAAGGATGAAATCAGAACCAGAATCTACAACCAAACACGAAACTCCACACGTATCTCTAGTCTGAGGGCAAGCAGAGTTCTCTCTACTGCTCTGTTAATCAGTGTCTGACTGTGATTTCGTAGCTTTTAACCCCCTCTTCCTCTTCCTGCATGCAGAAAATATAGTTGACTGTGTGAGTTCAGGACACTGTCTAAATATTAAGTATTCTTGCAGGTGGAAACCTTATAACTAACAGCAAATGGCCACTAATTCAGCTGCAATTGCCATCTGGTGGCTTATAGTAATTGATCAGTGAATCAGAAATAAAGCAATCACTAAACTAATGCCCTTGAGCATTTTGTGCTTTGAATCAATTTCAATTTCAATTTTATGTGCAGAAGTTTTTCGCAAAAAAAAAACCCGTATAGTAGATGAAATGTCTAAAATAGTTTTATTGTTTCACCACACTTATTTTTATAAAAAGTGAAAAAAAAATCAGATAAATTTTCATATACGAAAAACTGAAATTTTTAAATGAAATAATGCCATTATTTCCTCGTATGTAATTAATAAAAGAGGTTTGTTTGAATTAGTTAAATTGTTTTATTTAAAAATACTAAATATTAAATAAAATGTATTTTTTAACAGTCACTGATGTGGCGCATGCTTATTATGCAGCACGATACAGAAAACATTTAGTCACTCACATCCGTCCATGCTTTTTTTTTTTTCATATTGGACAATGGTCAGGGTTGGACTGGCCCACTGGTGGGCCCAACTCCTTCCTCTAGGGATCAGGTTCCAGACTGTGTATTTGAATTATACATTATTCATATGTTACATTACACTGCACATAACTAAGGTGTATTTTGTACACTGCATTGTTGTTATTAATCTGGTGCTTTATCATGCATGCACTAGCAGTATATAGTGCCCCAGACCATGCACTTGCTACTGGTTAGCCAAGCCTCTAATCATGGGGCCCTACCACTGCATTCCCCGGGTGGGCTCTTCATGCCCCAGTCCGACAGTGACTATGGTGCACCATTTTCAGCTGCAAACAAATTGGTGACCACAAGTCATCAATTCAATAAAACTTTATTTGAAAGTTTTGTATGTGTTTGTCCTTTATACTGTGACCACTGGCCATTAAAGTGCACTAAGACGGGGTTAGTTGCCTCTGGGTTGTAGGGGTACAATTTTTTTTTGCACCACCTCCTTAGAGGAACATGACCCATAC
This sequence comes from Pseudophryne corroboree, assembly GCF_028390025.1. Classification (NCBI taxonomy): domain Eukaryota; kingdom Metazoa; phylum Chordata; class Amphibia; order Anura; family Myobatrachidae; genus Pseudophryne; species Pseudophryne corroboree. Next base: position 760,440,439 of record NC_086449.1, on the reverse strand, counting down.
TGTGGGTTGTTTTTCAGTATACAGTAACAGTAGAACCATATATATTACAGATATAATTTTTTAAAGTACAGTGCACTGTATGGGGGAACTCTTTTATTACAGGTGTACCTGTGAATGTACTTCTCTGCTGAACGGTCTCGTTAAAAATCCAGCCCACTGCACCTCATGGTAATTTCAGAACTATGTAATAAAAAGCTATGTATAAAGTTAATTCCATCACACTTGTCATTAATTTAAGCCAAAAGACTAAATCAAGCAGCCATGTACCTTGGAGTAACTATAAATTTTAACACCCCCCATTGGCAAAAACATTTATGGTTTCCCCCACCCCATTCATTAATTATAATTTTTACCTACATGCTCGTTGTCAGGGGTTTCATGCTCATTGCCAGGGGTTTCATGCTCATGGTTTTATGTTTGTTGCCTGGGGTTTCATGCTTGTGGTTTAATGCTCATTGCCAGGGGTTTCATGCTCATCAATGTTCTCATAATCCCAGAACTTCTAGGTAATGCTATACGTGCTGTGCTTCCCTAACAGATGCTAGAGATCCAGTAGGACCTCTAGCATCTGTCTCCTCCTAGGCGGCACCCATTTTTGTGGGGACATTTTCATCTCCATAACACAGGCTCCTGCACTCCTAAGGCACCCCGTCGGCTGCAGGGGCTATTGCTACACCACTAAAACAGAACTTATATTCAATTCTAAGTGTTAAAACTGAAGGGGTAGAAACTTTGATGCCATATTTGCACTTTTCCACTGTGCACTGTGCACACTCTAAAAACTTTAGACTGCACTTGAGTGCAGGTTGGGAGCTACGCAACCCTATTTGTGTCAAGAAGACCATCAAGGCACATTGTTGCAGCACTGAGGTGATCTGCTGGCCAATCAGGTGTGCTATGTAAATAACCTCTAAAGGATTCTAGTACTATGGGAGTTTGTGTGGTTTTCACTACAGGTGATCTATTTTTTTCCCTCCATCCAATAAACACTAATAAATTGAGTCCAAAAGTTCTTTAGGTGTTTCCTATATTTTGTTTTTCTAACTAGAAATCACTTGAGCAAGAGTGAGTGAAAATGTCAAAATTGCTCTGCAGAATACCTTGTGTCACGCTGTTATTATCTCCTACTGGCTGTCAGGCTGCATTATCAGGAAATTTGGTTCATTTCATAAAATGGCCGCCGTCAATATGCAAACTTTAAGTGAATGAAACATAAAAGTCACAAAAACACAAAACTTGATAATTCTTCCAATATTATTTAATATTAATATGACTTATAGGCCAGTACGTGCACAAAGAGTTGGCACAAGAGAAGGAAAAAAATGAGGTTTCATTTTCTTGAATTTTTTTTCTGTAAAAGGCTTGAGGGGGAGTGATAAAAGAAAGATCCATTTTGGCAACTTCAGCCAAAAGAGACACATGAAGCATTCAGGCAATGGCATAGCTAGAATCGCCAGGAGCTATTGAGATGGCGGCTGTGATGTCATTTATTTGACATTTGACAAAGGATGGAGGGGACTTAGGAATGTCAGTGAAATGTATAAAATGCAAATGAAAGATGACTTTTTTTGTGCATGCCCTGGTTCATTTGCTATTTAATGAAAATGTCTTTGCAAATTAATCTTTTGTAGGCAATAGCTCACTATTTCTCTTTGCGTTTGGGCTGGAGAGCAGGATGAAGGCGTGGACAAGCTGAAACTCTGAAATGAGTTTTGAGAAAGAAGTCTGTTGTAAGTTACAGAGAAACTGCTTACGAGCACAGGAAAAAGTGACGAACAATATTTCCCAAATTCCAGCTGCATAGACAATTTCTGCCGAAACGCCAAAAATATACGGAAAAAAAAAATCCCACAAGCAATTGTTATATTAATTGGCCATTTCATATTTCAACTAACCTTGAAAAACTTAATAGAATGTGAGAGGAAGAAAACCGTATCTAATTGCTGAACACTCTCATATCAAAGAAGGTATTTTGTCTCAGTTGCTTCCCTATATCCTGCTTGTGCAGATATAATAGTTGTATTAAAGTACTTGGGTGAAATGGGCTTTAAGAAAGCTTTATAGGAAATCTCTCACTTTTTTGTAGCAAGCCTAGATGTATTTTAAAGGGATAAAATATATCTATTAGCTTTTTATCCAACAAAAGAAAAACACTTCGTAAAATTCATTTGTCGATGTATAAAAGTGTAGAGAATTGCCCATACTACTATAGAATCTTGGCTGAATTTTTTTTTTTTTTACTTTATGCAAGAGTTCAAGGGTAAAAAGTATCATGGTCCAATAATTTTGGGATATTATTTAGTGATTTTAATCAGAGATGAGCGGTTTGGTTTGTTAAAAACCAAAAACACCTGAACTTTGGGGTTTCTTGTCAAACTGAGTCCAGGCTCGGGTTACTTTGGGGTCAAATGTCAGATCTATGAATTTAATCTCTCGTGTTTTTGATGGCATGTAGGTCCCTCCCTCATGATTTCAGGTCCCATTTCACATTGAAAATGACTATAAATTAATGTTATTAATGTTAATAACACTGTAGGAACAACAGGTCCAAACATTACATGGTTTTAGCTGTTTTATCCATTTGTGTCTCATTTGCCATGACCGCATCCGAGGGTGCACCTTTCAAATTCAATGGGGTGGCAAAAGATGCAGTCTGGTGTGGCTAAGGCGCAGATGCTCCAAGCCGTGCCGGGAGTGCGTGTTACGGTCAAATGTAGTCACGCTGAGCCTGGCTACATCTGTGCTTACATGTGCAATTAGTATCGCAATGGACAAGTCTCTTTTTGAGAACACAGGACTTCCAGTTTTAGGACCCGGGAGCCCTTCTGCGTATGCATAGAGCGATGTGGTGGCCACGGGGGGTGCTGAGAGGGATTCGATTGGAGCCTATAGGCATCTACTGGGTAACACCACCCAAAGATGGCATTACCCATTGGGTCCAAGCTCCGGAATGCATCCCATTCTGGAGTTTGGTATATACAGTAAGTACAGGAATATGGTAAAACTCAGAAAACAGGATTTTCTGAGTTTTTACAGCAGTTTTTTCTTTAGTACATCCCACCGTAAATCTGATCTTGTGGATGTTTTTGCGAATCGTCTCTGAAGGGTGAACTCAATTCCTAAGCACCAATGCCATGTGCTGTTCCAGAATTTCAGATCGGCTCCATCGTTATTGCACGTTTTCCGTCGCACATGTATTTACTAACTCACATAAAACACCATTTTGTAGTATATTTTCTAAACAACTGCCTTATTCGTGTAATTATATGTAGAAAATATGTTGCCGGAGTAATCCATATCTTTAATTATATTATTGACAATAGAAAATAAATCACAGGCAGAATTCTACAGGGCCAGTGCGTGTCTGACCTTTATTCAGCTGCTGTAGATTGTACAATTGCTGGCAAATACAGTAAGTCTATTATATCATTGTTTTCCTTAGTACTGTACATTGCTTTCCAGTGCACTAATAATCCAGTAAAATATCACATCTTGATATCTTTAAACATATTGCTCAGTTATATACAGTGAGTTTATCAGGGAACAAACCTGGGCTGCCTCTGTCACAGTGTGGATAATATTTGGAACATTGGTGACTAATGAAAGGACGGATCATGTACTGATCCCTCACACTGCAGCATCAAGGGACTCCGCTTACAATGCTGAAACTGCAATGCTGATGCTTACAATCAACTCGGGGGGAATTGTTCTTAGCGCTGCTCTTCATCTGCTACGCAACAGAGACACCCTCCTGTATGTCAGGTCAAGGAAAGCAAATTCTATGTTCTAGCACATTTGTTTAGAGCTTAAGAGTCATTTATCTGGATCATTACAGTAAGTTTTCTCATTACCGAAGAAATATTTCATGCTAATATTAATTGCATTGTACTGTTATTTTTTTTAGCTGCATCTGTATTATCACAGCATTATATTTATGGCATGTATATACTGAGGTATGATTTAGTCGCAGTGTTAGTAGAATTTTTTGGGAGCCAGTTGCACAGCACTTGGTTAAAAACAGGTTCATAGCAGCAACTACTGCGTTTGAGCTACAGTAGCCCCACCGGAACAAGCACATGTAGGCAGAGGCGGATTTAGACCTCGCGGGGCCCTAAGCAAGACACCAATTTGGGGCCCCCCTTCCTCAAACAATCCACCCCCCACAACCCTTCCAGTCATTCAGGGGAAGGGACGTGGCCACATATAGTACCTCCCCAATTCAAATTATGCCACACAGTAGTGTCCCTTACTCACATTACACCACATAGTAGTGTCCCTTATTCACGTTACACCACATAGTAGTGTCCTTTATTCACGTTACACCACATAGTAGTGTCCCTTATTCATGTTACACCACATAGTAGTGTCCCTTATTCACGTTACACCACATAGTAGTGTCCCTTATTCACGTTACACCACATAGTAGTGTCCCTTATTCACGTTACACCACATAGTAGTGTCCCTTATTCACGTTACACCGCATAGTAGTGTCCCTTATTCACGTTACACCACATAGTAGTGTCCCTTATTCACGCTACAACACACATTAGAGACCCTTATCAACATGTAAAATGCAGCGGAATATGCTGCGCTATATAAGAAACTGCTAATAATAATTACGCTACAAAGTAGTACCCCTTATACACATTATGTCACACAATAGTGCAAGGAGGGGGTTAAGCATAGGCAGTACTATGTGCATTGTTGGGGTAGAGAGCGGGGTAAAGATAGACAGCGACAGGGGCAAGGAGGGAGCTTGGGTCAGGCAGTAATGGTGGCAGGGAGGGGATGATGAAGTGCAAATTAAATAATCTTGCCAGCATAGGACCAGCATGCTTCACCAGTTGCACTGAAATAAATCAGACACAGCTTTTTGAAGGCCTGCATAGAATGTGATGATTCACACCACACGTCCATCGAATAGTGGGGCAGATGTATTAACCTGGAGAAGGCATAAGGAAGTGATAAACCAGTGATAAATGCAAGGTGATAATGCACCAGCCAATCAGCTCCAATATGTAAATTAACGGTTAGGAGCTGATTGGCTGGTGCATTTACCACCTTGCATTTATCACTGCTTTATCACTTCCTTATGCCAGGTTAATACATCTGCCCCACAAAGTTAATGTACAACCAACATGAATACACTTTTGATCAACATTAGTAACATCTGTGCAAACTTATTTCTACATTAATAATACTGCAGACTCACAGACAATACCTTCTCTATAAGGCCTGCTGCATTGCAGACACAGGGAACACACACTGCTGAAAGGGGAAACACACACAATGGTGTCACAATGATCTCAGTAGTGATCTACTGCATATACGTAGTACTTGCTGTGTACAGCAAATATTCCTGCCCCCGGGTATCATGTCCACTAGGTACAATGCACCCTGTGCATAGAGGGTCACAGCCTGTATATGCGAGTTCATCTCCATGGGCACAGATGCCGGCAGGCACGGGGTGTCACGCATGTACACAGTGCACACATCTTAGGGCAGTGACAATGAGCAGCCCTCACAGCGGCAGAGGAGGAGGAGTGTGGTGGCACTGTACTTGGTGAGCAGAGGCCAGTCGCTGCCAGGTGCTGAGGCAGAGGCGTAACTAGGGTCTCTGGCGCCCAGGGCAAGATGAAGAGCGGCAAATCCCACTCAAAAGTATGTGCACGCGCCAAAGGTGTTTGCCAAAACATGGACATGGCCACTGAAAATGGGGCGTGTCAAAATGACACACCACCCGTTTCTAGTCACCGTGGGAACATTCCTTTCCATTTCATATGCACCTTACCTATATGATGGTATCTCACAATGGGGAACCTCTGAAGACATGTATCCTCCACGGGAAGACGGCATCTTCAGTCGGTATTCACTACTCATGTAGGATATCGCATCATCCAGAAGATGTCTGTTTGTGTAGGAATATTACCAAGGTCATCATCATTCAACAGCAGTTCAACCAGACTCACATCCTGCCCCCTGTGTCACTTCCTACCCCCTGAATCTTTTTGAGAAAGAAGTAATGGGAACCGCACAAGTCCAAATTCAAACAGATAATAGCCTCTGAAAAACTGAATTATTACTGAATTGCTTCTGGATATAGCAACCATATGTATGTGGGTAGTCTATCCTAGTACCTATGCTCGTTGCTTTCAGTGGTGCTCCCTAGAGTCAAAAGTTATCAAGTTATCAACAATAGTTGCTGGTGGCTCAAGAATATGTACTGACAAGTTAAATAATTTGTATAGTTCAAAGAGGTGCGGGGTAATACCAAAACCAGTGGTAGTGCTGCCGCTGGGAGTCCCGCTTCCAGCCGTGCATAGGCTCCGGGGATTGCAGCGGCATGAGGTCGTAGTCCCACCGTGAGTAGGAAATAGCTTTGCGGCCGTTGCCTGATGACCGTCTAGAGATTCCGGCTAGTGCGGTCACGTGTGCGCATCACATGATCGCAGTGTCATATACTACATGAGAGATAATGTGCAATGATGATTTAATCTAAGTACTACAGCTATCAATTTCCGGCATTTCGCAGATTGTGATATTGATATCACCTATGATATATAACTCATTTTCATATTTTCGCGAAGCTATTTTGTTCACATACAGATACTACTTAAATCCAATTTTAATATATACCTATTAAAAATGCTTTTACCAGTACTAAATATGTTACAATTTCACCCTCTGAATTAGAGTGCTCCCAAAAAGGAGTCTACTTTCCAATACTTCTTTGTTTGGTTTTCTCGGTTGATACCCCCTGAATCTCTCAGCCACACCATCTCCCCCTTGCATCTCTCAGCTACACCATCATCTCCTCCCTGCATTGCCTCTCAGAAATAGCATCATCCCCCTGCATCTCTCAGCCACACCATCTCCCCCTGCATCTCTCAGCCACACCATCTCCCCATGCATCTCTCATCTACACCATCATCTCCTCCCTGCATTGCCTCTCAGCAATACCATCATCTCCCTGCATCTCTCAGCCACACCATCTCCCCCTGCATCTCTCAGCCACACCATCTCCCCCTTGCATCTCTCAGCTACACCATCATCTCCTCCCTGCATTGCCTCTCAGCAATACCATCATCTCCCTGCATCTCTCAGCCACACCATCTCCCCCTGCATCTCTCAGCCACACCATCATCTCCTTTCTGCATTGCCTCTCAGCCATACCTTCTCCCCTTCTTCCCTGCCACATCATCATCTCCCAAATGTGTCTCTATGCCACACCTTCATGTTTAGCCTGCGTCCTTCAACATGTCCCCCTCCATTCACTGTGTCAAACAGCCTCCCCCACTTTATTCTGTGTCTCCCCCTTTCATTCTATGTCTCTCTGTGTCATTATCCCCCCTTCATTCTATATCTCTCTGTGTCGTAATCTCCCCTTCATTCTATGTCACCCCTTCTGTGTCTCTCTGTGTGTCCCCCTCCCCCTTCTGTCTCTCTGCACCCCCTCTTCTATGTCTCTCGATGTGTGTCCACCTCCTCCATCTATAGCTCTCTGCACCCCCTCTTGTATGTATCTATATGTGTGTGTGTCCCCTCTTTCTTCTTTGTCTCTATGTGTCTTGTCAGCATCCCTCACCTTTAGGGAATAAGGAGCCAATGGACGGTGAGGCCAGGAAGCAGGCTGAGGCTCAGGGAGCATTGGCGTCGCACTCTCTGTAGCAGCAGTGACAAAGTAATTATTCTTATTGTGTATTAATAAGTTTCTTACAAATTCCATTGCGCTTTACAACTGGACACAATGATCAGATGAAACTGGGCAATAACAAATAGTAATAGAGGTAGGAGGGCCCTGCTTGCAAGCTTACAATCTATAGGGAAGTAGGCATCTATACACAAGGATAGGTGCTATCTATTGCATAGTTGTCCACCAGATTGCAAAGGTTCTTGGTGGGCTGCATGGATAGCAATAAAAAGAAGAAAACCCCTAGCGCTAAAAACCGCCTCTTTTCGTATGGGCTCAATGGACTCTTGCCCAGGGGCCCAAGTAGTATAAGGGCCCTAGGCTGATAGCTGAGGGTTCCTCTTTCCAGGGGTACCAGATTTTTGAAAATCGGCCCTGGGGAACCAGAGATATCTGACTTGAAAGCAGTGGTTCCCATCCATGCCTGTTAATTGCTATTCCCAGCCAGATATCTCGGGTTCTGTCTGATTTAGAGATTTTCTGAGGGTATAATCTAAAAGCTGTGACTCTCCCCTTTGGTGGATACTGCCAGCTTGTCTCTACTATGCCCAGAACCATAGATATCAGCCTTCAAGCAGCTGGTCCCTGCTCCAGATCCACATGCCTAATATGCAGTTTTAGATTTTCGTTGGTGGATTGTTCTGGCTCCAGAACTCTGATCCCCAAGTCTCCAGAACCTTCTGAAAGGTGTCCCCAGAACCTCCTGAAAGGTGTCCCCAGAACCCCCTGAAAGGTGTCCCCAGTACCTCCTGACAGGTATCCCCAGTACCTCCTGAAAGGTGAGACTCTCTAGTTTTTTAACCCGTTAAAAGCTAAGAAACATATTTTCAGGAACTTGAGATATCTGCAGTCAAGCATGCTGCCCTCCCACCATAAAATTATAAATATTAAGCCCACTCCACTATCCACCCCTCCCCTACGTATTAAACACCCCCTACCACCCTGGTAGTCATGTACCAGGGCTTCTTAATTTAGCCCAATGCCCCCTTCTACAGCTTAGCCCCATCTGTGCAGTAAAGGAGTAATTAGCAGAAATTACTGCTCCAGGTCCCACATGCTGAGCGGAAGATAGAACACCCCCTACCGCCCGCGGGACATCAAAGCTGCCACTGATAGCAACCCATACCGCTGGAGGATGGGTAGGGGGCCCAGTCAGTGGCAGAACTACCGCCAGTGCAAGCCTGCCACTGTCAAGGGGCCCGCAGCAGCCCGCAGCACACAGCCGCCCGCCGAGGAGAGAAGTGCAGCGGCCATGGGGGAGAAGAAGGAGGAGGGAGCCGCAGCAGCGCTGTGTAATTGGTTGAGGAGAGAGCCACAGCAGCGCTGTGTAATTGGTGGAGGTGTTGCTGCTGTCCCTCTCCTTCACCATAGGCTGTCCTCCGCCGCTGTGAATGCTGGGAAGCGCATCCCAGCATTCACAGCAGCAGAGGACAGCCTATGGTGAAGGGGTGGGACAGCAGCAGCAGCAGCTCCACCAATTACATTGCGCTGCTGTGGCTCCCTCCTCCCCCTCCTTCCTCCTCCTCCTTCTCCCCTGCCCAGGATCTCTGCCAGAAGAAGCTGCACCGAGGAACCTGACTGCCAGCGGAGACAGTAAGTATAATTCTTTTTCTTTCTTTCTTTCTTTCTTTCTTTCTTTCTTTCTTTCTTTCTTTCTTTCTTTCTTTCCTTAATGTGTAAAAAGGGGGACACTGTCTGCCTTAATGTGTAAAAAAGAGGGACGCTGTGTGTCGTAATGTGTAAAAAGGGCACCCTGTCTGCCGTAATGGGTAAAAAGGGGACGCTGTCTGCCATTATGTGTAAAAATGGGGGTGCTGTCTGCCGTTATGTGTAAAAAGGGGGACGCTGTCTGCCATTATGTGTAAAAAGGGGACGCTGTCTGCCGTAGTATGTAAAAAGAAGATGCTGTCTGCTGTAATGTGTAAAAATGGGGACGTTGTCTGCCGTTAAGTGTAAGAAGGGGATGCTGTCTGCCGTAATGTGTAAAAAAGGGGATGCTGTCTGCCGTAATGTGTGAAAATAGGGGATTGTCTGCTGTAATGTGTAAAAAAGGGGACGCTGTCTGCCGTAATGTGTAAAACGGGATGCTGTCTGCCGTTATGTGTAAAAAAAGGGAGACTCTGTGCTGTAATGTGTAAAAAAGGTGACGCTGTCTGCCGTAATGTGTAAAATGGGGTTGCTGTCTGCCGTAATGTGTAAAAAGGAAACGCTGTCTGCCGTTTTTTGTAAAAAGGGTGCGCTGTCTTCCGTAATTTGTAAAAAAGGGGACACTGCCTGCCGTAATGTGTAAAAAAGGGGGACGCTGTCTGCCGTAGTGTGTATGAAGGGGACGCTGTCTGCCGTAATGTGAAAAAAGGGGAATCTGTCCGCCGTAATGTGTAAAAAGGAGGACGCTGTCTGCCTTAATGTGTAAAAAGGGGACGCTGTCTGCCGTAATGTGTAAAAAGGGGACGCTGTCTGATGTAATGTGTAAAAAATGGGGCGCTGTCTGCCGTTATGTGTAAAAAAAGGACGCTGTCTGCCATTATGTGTAAAAAGGGGGAAGCTGTCTGCCATAATGTGTAAAAAGGGGACGCTGTTTGCCGTTATGTGTAAAAAAGGGGATGCTGTCTGCCGTTATGTGTAAAAAAGGGGAAGCTGTCTGCTGTAATTTGTAAAAAGTGGATGCTGTCTGCCGTTATGTGTAAAAAAGGGGAAGCTGTCTGCCGTAATTTGTAAAAAGGGGATGCTGTCTGCCATTATGTGTAAAAAGGGGATGCTGTCTGCCGTAATGTGTAAAAAGGGGAATCTGTCCGCCGTAATGTGTAAAAGGGGCTCTACCTGGTGTAGTGGTGCTACAGTGCAGCGTAATTTTAATAATGGAGACTACTGTGCACCGTTATATGAATTGGTATTATTTTGTGGCCACGCCCCTATATTTTTTGTGCGCGCCCCCTGTTTTACATGGGGGGGCTCCAATGCTGTTTCTTGCACACAGCGCTAAAATGTTGCTAGGTATCCATTTTCCTGGCCCCGAGCAGGTCCCTCTCACCAGATCCTCTCCAGGGGTGAGGGGGTGGACTTGGATGGGATGGGGAAGGGCCCAAAGCATTTTGTCGCACCTGGGCCCACCGCTTGCTAGTTCCGCCACTGATCTAGCACCTTCTAGAAGATAATACCTGGAATTTGATTGGTTGCTATGGGCAACATCTCATCTTAAATAGAATTCCCATCTTAGTAAATTTACCGAATAATGTCCTAACATCACCGGGATCAGGAAACTTTGGAGTGTCCTAAGGATGCACCGGATGACTCTCCAGGATCCAGGCACCCTACAAGTCTGGTGCCGCTGTGGCAGCTACGGTGCCGCCTTTTGGCCTCCCTTCCAACTGTACCTTTTTAATAGGTACAGTACCTTTTTTATGGTCTGTACCGATTTTTGTCTCTCTAAATTTCCATTGAAAGTATAGGAAAAGGGGAGTGGCCACATTCCCTTTACATGTGGCCACGCCCCTTTTCTAATTTGCACCAATTTTTATGTGTAAAATGTTGGAGGTTATGCTTATGCCCTGAACAGTGGCACCCATCTCACAATCCTAGTTATGCCACTGATTAAGCACGAACCAATGGAAAAGCTGATTGTCAGTGTTTATGCTGTTATTGTATTGCTCATGCTAAGAATCATAAAGGATTCCTTAGTACAGTATACACAGATTTGGATGAAGAATGAACAGATCTGGGTCACGGGTGGGTCACAAATTAGCAGGTGGTGTGTTTTATGCACTTGGCATAAGGCAACAAGAAACAAATGGGGTTTTTATGAATAATATATTGCATTAAACTAAATGTAGTGCTGACTGTGCATATTTAAAGGTGTTTCTGGTACTTGGGGTGTGCTTTTTAAAGTTAGATATACAGAGTTTTCCTGTGCACATAGCCGGCTCATCTAGACAAGTTCCTGTCTATAGCCCTCCACTGCACTGAGGGGCCAGATTACCTTAACCTGTTCTTATGAAGTGTAGGGTGACCAACTAGGGCCTCAGAGGTTTTCATCCAGCTCTGTATCCTTTATATTTTCATCCTAGGCTGCAGTGGCCAAAGCTTTAATGGCTGTCAGAATACAATTCTTTTACTTCAATAAAGTGTAGAGAGATAAAGTACCAACCAACCAGCACCTAACTGTCATTTTTCTAACACAGTCTGTAACATTGCATATAGGAGCTGATTGGCTGGTACTTTGGGGTCTATTTATTAAGCCTTGGATGGGGCTAAAATATAGAGAGATATAGTACCAACCAATCAGCTCCTGACATTTTTCAAACCCAGCCTTTGACATGGCAGTTAGAAGATGATTGGTTGATACTTTATCTCCATCTAATTTATCTCCATCCAAGGCTTAGTAAATATACCCCTTTATCTCTTTTCACTTTATCTCTCCAAGGCTTTGGGGTTATCCAATTACACGCGATCAAACATCGGGCATGAAAAATGTCTGTTTTTTCCAATTTTCCCCAATATTTCACCCATATTTTTTTACAGGCTATCAAACTTGAAAAAAAAAACCACACAGGTTCAGTGAAACCTCTGTGTTTTCGGTAGAAATAGCCCCGTTTTTTTTGGATGAAAATGGATCTGTTTCCGAGGATTTGAGTTTGCCTGCCTGAGGCAGGTGAGACAAAATCCCAGATAAGCCAGCGCAAGTCGCGACTTATCGGGGCTAATTGGGTATCCCCCGGTGGAACAATTAGCTGAGGTAGTTAACCGCGGCTGATTGGATACCCCCCTTAGTACATGGACCCCCTAAGTCACAAATGTAAATAGGAGAGGATTGGGTGAAGGCTTTGTAAGTGAATTTGAGAACTTTGAATAGAGTTCTGAAGGGGAGCCAGTATATGGCTTGTAGGTGGAGGGAGACTGTTGCATTACATTTGGTGAAGGAAATAAGCCAGGAAAAAAACAAATTGGAGTGGAGAAAGTTGGGAGACAGATGTCAGATAAATGGAGGTTACAGTAGCCCTTTCTAGATATGACCAGAGAATGGGCGAGGGTCTTTTGTTGCTTTCTGAGTGAGAAAGGGTCTGATCCATCCAATTTTTCTGTGACGGAATGGATACTGAATGTAAAGTTTGAAGAAGAGGGAGGATTCAAGGATAACTGCAAGCGTGCGCACTTGCAGGCTTGAAGATATGATGTTGCTGTCAATAGTTATATTAACGAAGATGAGGTTATTCAGCAGGGTGGAAAGATTTTCATGTTAAGTTTACGAAAGCTCTTCAACAACCCTGAGGTAATAAAGAGAGAGCTGGAGTTACAAGTGAGGAGAGAGGGGAACAGGTCAGGGGAAGAGAGGTAGATCTGTGTAACATCAGCATAGAGATGATATTGGAAGCAAAATTAACTGATGAGCTTACCTACAGGGGATGTGTAAAAGTAGAATAGAAGAGGTCCAAGAACAAAAGCTTGGATGGATACCTACTGGAAGTGGGGGAGAAGTGGAGTCATGAGAGAAGACAGGTAAAGAGAAAGAATGATCAGAGAGGTGGGATGTCAGAGAGGAGAAGGCAGTATCATGCAGACCGATGGAATGAAGGATTTGCAGGAGGAAAAGGTGGTCCACAATGTTAAAAGCAGCAGCCCTTGGATTTGGCAGCAAGATTTGGTAGCAAGAAGACCAATGAAGACTATACAGAGGACAGTTTCTGTGGAGTGGAGACAAAAGCCAGACTGAAAAGGGTCAAGCAGAGAGTAAGAGGAAAGAACGGTGGTAAGGGGGTTGTAGTAAATCCGCTCAAGGAGTTTTAAGGCAAGGGGGAGGAAAGTCTTGGGGTGGTAATTAAAAAGAGTGTCTGGAATAAGGGTGTGTTTTTTAAGAATGGGAGAGACAAGGACATGCTTAAATGAAGAGGGAACAGTGCTTGATGAGAGGGAAAGATTGATGATATGAGCAACATAAGAACAGACAGTAGACAGGGAAATTAAGTGGTGGGAGGAGACAGTCAAGGGGGAAGTGGAAGGGGACGAGGACCGGATAAGGGAAATTACTTTATGTCCAGATACTGGAGAGAAGGTAGTCAGAGCAGGTACAATGGATGAGGAAGAAGGGGAGGGGCAGGCAGGGAAAGGAGAGTATGGGATGAAAAGGTTCTGGTGTAATGTGATGTCCCGATGGATGGATTCAATTTAACTTTTAAGAGGGGTTTTTTAGTGCAAGTCTTGAGGCACAAACAAATTATGCAGCATACAGATATTGTCGCAAGAAAATCACCATTTGAGTCCATGAGCGCTCATGAAAGAAAAGAAAAAAAGAGAACATACATAGTGTATACCATCTTCTTATTAAACTTTTCACTGTTAGGAAAAATTTCAAATTTCCCGTACCAGATCAATTGGTCTACTTTTAATTGGTAGACAGACACACTTTATGTAGAACTGAGGTATAGCCCATCAGAATTTTTCTTTGTCAGGTCTCCTCATCAGCGTGGTACACCCGGAAAGAGAAATCAAACTCCAATAGTGTAACACCGTTTTATTCAACATTAAAAAACATGTGAATGGAAGATATAGATGGTCTCTCACCAATAGAATTGGTCCACCATACGGCAGACAAAACAGCAAGGTTAAAGATGATATGCACAGGCGTCCCTGGAACCCGCAGTCCAAATCCACTGATGAAATCACAAATATTCCCCACAGATAATCCTCCTTCCAACGCGTTTCGACACGTCCTGTGTCTTTTTCAAGGCATTGTGAGGATAACCAGATTAAACCTATTTATACCCTTTCCAATTTCACTCTAAACAGACCTATTTCCAGACATGGATCTTCTATAAACTAATATTCCCATCCTATACATTCATTATCTCCAATCCCCAAGTCCGCTCCTTATTTTAGCACTGTCCCGAGTTCCCGCTTTGTAGTCCACGTGTTCTGCCCGGAAACACGTAAACCGGAAGTCGTCATCACGTGACCGCATCTTTACCGGAAGTTGTCATCCCGGCGTCCAGCGGTTACGATCCGCCCTCTACACCCGGATGTGCTTTGTGCAGGACTTCATTCCACTCCCCGGAAGTGTACTGTCCAACACTCCACTTGGTGTTTTTAAAGTGGTAAATCAGTTATAATTTTACCCATACGAATCGCCTTCTCCCGAACGGCCACATCCTCAGAAGGAAGGAGATACAAGGGGGGATTAAGAATACAATATAACTAAACACATAATTTACTTAAAACCAGGTCACATAATGAATTTTTAATAATATCATTAAAATATGGTTTTAAAAATCATATGAATAAAAGAATCAATTAAAATCACATAAACCACTTTAACTCGAAATCCTTATTCAATCCATTGGGGGCAAGTGTCTTACAGTTAAAAATCAAGGTCATTTCATTCCGAGCCAATTTGGAAGCCAGATCATTCCCTCTAACATCCCCAGTAACATGTCTCAGACCATAAAAATTCTTTATTTGGGAGACATCACATTTATGTATTTCCTTAAAATGATTAGAAAGGGCATGTGTTTCCATGCCTTTCGTAATGTTTCTTAGATGCTCCCCCATCCTCACTTTCAAGGGTCTGCTCGTACGTCCGATGTAAAATTTACTGCATGTACATTCAATGCAGTAAACTACATTCGATGTATGGCAGGTAATAAACTCTGATATGTTGACCTTCCTACCATTAATCCCTACCTCTGTAATTTTCATACCAAAGTTATTTTTGACTTTTTTACAGCCCATACATGCTCCACATCTGTAAAAGCCATTACTTGTAATTCTCTGGTTTTTTGGTGAAGTAAGACATAAGCTCCGAACCAATTTAGTTTTAAGGTTCGGGGCTCGTCTGAAAATGCATACAGGGTTATCAGGTAGATCTCCTCCTATTATAGGGTCTTTTTTCAAGACTTGCCAATGTTTCTTAAAAATCTTTTGTACCTTATTATATTGTGATGAGAAATTGGTGGTGAAGGCCCACTTAAATTTCTCATCTGTCTTGTTCACTGTTTTGCTCGAAGATTTTTCTAAAATGACTGCCCTATCCAATTCCAAAGCTTCTTGTCGGGCATTTTTAGTTCTTTCTTTATCATAACCACACTTATGGAATCTTTGTTCCATCTCCTCTGCCTGTTCCTGAAAAACTTCTTTATCTGAACAGTTTTTCCTCAATCTCCTAAACTGTCCAGATGGGATGGATTCTAACCAACGGTCATGATGACAACTATCTCTGTTAATAAAGGATCTAGAGTCTGTAGGTTTTATAAAATTCTTAGTCTTTAAAACCCCATCTTCTACATAGATGGTCAAATCTAAAAAATTCACGTGTGTTTGACTGGTTTCAAATGTTAAAATAATATTCCTATCATTCATAGTTAAAAATTTACAGAAATGGTCGAGTTGTTCCCTATCTCCACTCCAAATGAAAAATATATCATCGATATATCTCCGCCAGGACACTAGGTTCGCCCCAAATGGGTTGTTCGCCCAGATGGAAGTGTCCTCCCATTCCCCCATAAAAATGTTTGCATAACTAGGGGCGAACCTAGTGCCCATGGTGGTCCCCCTCTTTTGTATATAAAACTCATCCTTAAAAACAAAATAATTATTCGTTAAAATGAAATTAATACCATCAGTGATAAAATCTCGCATGGTGGGATCCATATTAGACTGTCTTAATTTGTTCTGTACAGACTCCACCCCTTGTCTATGCTCAATAATAGTATATAGTGAACTAACGTCAGACGTTACCAGGAAATATCCTTCCCTCCACTCTACAGTTGGTAGGAGGTTCAAAACGTCTCCTGTGTCTTTCAAGTGAGATTTATTCGTTAAAACTAATGGTTGGAGATAAAAATCAATAAATAAGGACAAGTTGGAAGTTAGGGAGTCCACACCGGAGACTATCGGACGTCCCAGTGGATTGGAGATATTTTTATGTACTTTGGGTAAAATATAAATAGTTGGTATAATGGGACACTCTATTAATAAAAATTTGGATGCCCCGTCTGTAATAACCCCTTTCTTATTGTAATTATCTACAAGGGTATGTAATTGCAAGCTGATTTTCTTAGTAGGATCACCCCTAATCTTCTTGTAGGTCCCAGTATCATTCAGCTGACGAAATACTTCTTCCTCATATTTCACCCTATCCATGAGTACTACGGCCCCGCCCTTATCGGCCGGTTTTATAACCAAATCCCTGTCTTTTGAAAGGGTTTCAAGGGCCCGCCGTTCCTTATATGTAAGGTTGTTCTTTATTTTCAGGCAGTCTAATTTCTCTAAGTCTCCCAATACCAATGAGTTAAAAGATTCTAAAAAGCATCCCTTCAGATAAGAAGGATAAAAATTAGACTTCGGTCTAAAAGGAAGAATTTCTGACACCTCGTTTAAGGTCTCCTCATTACCCTTTATTTTAAAAAACTTTTTCAGTGTTAATTTTCTTATAAATTTCTGAATGTCAATAAAGGTGTTAAATTGGTCTATTCTAGTGGAAGGGGAGAATTTAAGTCCCTTTTCCAGGAGGGTACGTTCCTCCTTTAACAGGAGATGAGAACTCAAGTTAAAAAATTTTACTCTGTCTTCCCCTTCCTGTTGTTTATTCTGTGGACATTCCTCAGATGATATTATCTTTTTCTTCCGATTTCTTTGTCTCTTCCTCCTATTTATTACTTGAGATCGTTTTTTCCCTCCTCTTTTCCCCCTATGTGTATGCTTTATTTCCATAAGGGAGCTCTTCTCCCTCTCTCTAAAAAAGGAGATTGATTTGCGGGATATCCACTTTGCAGAGGATTATAACGGTTGGGGTGGGAAAAATTCATTCTCCTTTCCTTCGGAGTAATACAATCCCATCTCTCATTCCTTCTTACATTTTCCCAAACCCGATAATCCCATCTCCTTCTCTCATTCACACTATCAAATCTTTTAGGGGTGTCTCTACCTCCTCTACCCCGATATCTCCCAAAATCTTGGAAAGGAGGGATTCTTTCACCCCTATGATTAGCAGCAATCATCCCGTCATCTGGACGGGGTTCATCAATACCTCTATTCCAATGATTCTGCTTCCTATTTTTAAAGAAAAATGTTCTCTCTGACTTATTTTTGGTTAAAACTGGATCGGGAGGGTCTGAGTCTAGGCCTGCATTCTTATCACGGGCAAATTTCTTTGTTTTTCTCATGATAAGAATTTTTTCGGCCTGCAAAACTTTATTTTCAATGACTCTCTCCTTCTCCTTAAAGTCAGAGAGATCAGAGAAAGGAACCATTCATTTTTTAAACTCACGGATCACCTCATCTAAATTTTTCAAATCATTTTTCCTTTCATCTATAATCAATTGCATCAGATCAAAGGAACAATTTTCAATAATCATATCCCATTTCTGTTTAAAACCCTCTGTGGATGTTGTAAAGCTGGCTTGTTTAGTTATTCTTAGGCCCTTTGGAATCATCTTGGAGGCTAGATATTTCTCCAAGGTGACTACCTCCCACCAAATCCTATTCTCTTTAATGAGGGTATTTTCCAATCTGTGCAATAGATTATCTAAATCTTCATCAGCTGGTACAATCTCATTTTCAATATTGTCAAATAGATTGTGTAGTTTTTTCAACCTCTCATCTCTGAGTTTAAACATACAGGCAGCACACAATTATTCAATAGGTGAAAAATGCAATAGGAACAAAAAAATTTTAATATTATACCGTGCGCCAAAATGGCTGCCCTCTGGTCTCAAAAATGGAAAGGAAGTGTCGCCTATCACTTCAGGTTAGATACAGTCGCAAGAAAATCACCATTTGAGTCCATGAGCGCTCATGAAAGAAAAGAAAAAAAGAGAACATACATAGTGTATACCATCTTCTTATAGTGTATACCATCTTCTTATTAAACTTTTCACTGTTAGGAAAAATTTCAAATTTCCCGTACCAGATCAATTGGAACAGTGCTTGATGAGAGGGAAAGATTGATGATATGAGCAACATAAGAACAGACAGTAGACAGGGAAATTAAGTGGTGGGAGGAGACAGTCAAGGGGAGACAGTCAAGGGGGAAGTGGAAGGGGACGAGGACCGGATAAGGGAAATTACTTTATGTCCAGATACTGGAGAGAAGGTAGTCAGAGCAGGTACAATGGATGAGGAAGAAGGGGAGGGGCAGGCAGGGAAAGGAGAGTATGGGATGAAAAGGTTCTGGTGTAATGTGATGTCCCGATGGATGGATTCAATTTAACTTTTAAGAGGGGGGTTTTAGTGCAAGTCTTGAGGCACAAACAAATTATGCAGCATACAGATATTGCATACTAAAAGGAATATAGTGTAATTAATTAACTAGTTGGATGTGTGAACATTTTTGCTCTGTGATGCATCTCAAAAATGTTCAAAGAAGTGAAAATGACACACAACTTGTTCTTTCCCATACTTCTGTTAGTTGATTAACCACAATACAGTATGAGAGTCAAACAAGTAAATAGCAGTAAATTAGGAAAGCTGATTTGATAAGGTTGGACACAGGAAGACATGCATGCAGTGATTATACATATTGTAACTATGAGTATAGTCATTTTGAGTAAATGGAGCATAATTGGGCATGAAACAAGGTCACAAATTTGCATTTGTATTTATTATAGAGGGTATACATGCATAATGTCCAATAACATTTGCACAGGAAAACATTGGGGCCTGAAAGGATGTATGCAGCAAAATGCTTACATTTTGCACAATAGTCCTTGTAGTACCCATACAGGAGCATGCTTAGTCTCCACTCCTGGAAAATGCCTCTACAAAGTAGAGGCGTGTCTAGATAAGCAGAGAAGGGTGGGGGACTCGGAAGTGTTAAATGTGCAAAAGGGTAAACATGATGTCTTAATCCTAACTCTAATCACTTTAGCACTAATTAAGCTTTTCCATTCTTCCTTTTCATCCTATAATAGAGAGCAGGTTATAGCTTGAATTAATACTAGATCAAGGTGCACCAAGAGTGTATTTGTTTTGTGTCCCTCCTGTATGTGTTATCCTATATTACATTGCTTGCCGTTAGAAATGTGCTTCTCCGTCAACATCAACATAAAAGTACGAAAAAGTTCTATTAAAGTACAAAGTGATGCAGGAACTGCCAGCCCTAAACTGATTCAAATATCAAGTCCTTCTCCAGGGAATAAAATAACGCACCCACAAAAAAGTAGAATGGAGTTAGGGCACTGGGATGTGCCCTAACCCCATTCTTAGGTGGAGACTTATAATAAAAAAACAAAATAAGAAGAGGGCAAGTACAGGTATCACACACAGCAACCAATCAGATTATAGTTAGCATTTCATAGAATGTACTAAACGATCGGTAGAATCTGATTGGTTGCTATGAGTAGCACCTCCCCTTCTTTTCAGAAGGTTTGATAAAGTACCCCACTTACATTTGCTCTGTAACTCTACTGCATGCCCAGTAATAGGAAATGATGGCTAAGGGGTCACCACTGCCACCAATGATAATCAGACACATTTACCTGTATTTTTCTTTAGGTCCTTGCCTCAGAACACATTTAATAAATAGAAAACCTACAGTAAAAAAAATTATCTCACTTATTAAGTTCTACTTTGTATTTTTCATATAGGTTTCCCTTTTGGCTTTCACGCTTCCAGAACGCATGACGGTGAATAAGCCATAAAGAGACATAGTATTCCCATTAGGCAGGACAGAGGGCTTGGAACCTAATAAAACTGGAGAACATCCCTTCAGAAAGTAAAATCCCACTAAACACAAAACACCGGTTTCTCTATTGTTATTAATGTTTGTCTTTCATGTCCTTACAGACAATCGGTATTTCAGAGGATCAAGATAGCAGAGGTTCAGGATTGGAGCGGCTTAGGACTTTAATATTATGAAACACTAAAAGTAATTATATCGTATATTCAAATGCAAATTTATATAATTTTATATTACATTGTGCATATATATTTTGCTGTTTTATATTCTCAAATAATAATATCTTATAGTTATTGCATCCATGCAAAAGTATATTCTTTATAGAGAGAGCATACAGTATTTACTCTTGTATATTAATCTGCAAAAGTTAAATATATATATCTATATCTATATACATATATATATATATATATATATATATAGAGAGAGAGAGAGAGAGATAAATAGATAGATAGATACATAGATAGACTCTAATGTTCATATTTATGGACAAAAATTATGGAAAATGGGACAAGCCATCACCAATGGATTGCTTTACCTCTGTCCATGTTTTTCCTCCATAAAAAAATGAAGTGAATCAGTAATCTTACTTAACTGGGTTGTGCAAATCGTTCTGACTTGCTGGCACCATGCCCTCGTCTGACTCTTGTGTCATGTTATGGAAAGTGACTAGAGGTATGTAAAACAATTTGATCACTTTAATAATACAGATGGCGTATATTATACTCCAAAGGGGAATGATAAGCCCATTGCTCCTTAACTGCAGTATTGTGCCAATGTGTTCCAAGCATTGTGTTAAGCAAATGGTATCCGTTTGGATGGTCGACCATGTTATGGTCGACAGTCATTAGGTTGAACCCTACTGGTCGACATTGGCATGGTCGGCATGGACACATGGTCGACACATGAAAATGGTCGACACATGAAAGGTCAACACATGAAAAGGTCGACATGAGTTTTTCAATTTTTTTCCTTTTGGGGAACTTTTCCATACTTTACGCTCCACGTGGACTACGATTGGGAATAGTAACCTGTGCCGAGCGCAGCGGTAGCGGAGCGAGGCACCTTGCCCGTAGCATGGCGAGTGAAGCGAGCCATGCGAGGGGACGCGATGCACTAATTGGGGTTCCCGGGCACTTTATGCAGAAAACGACACCAAAAAAAAAACGAAGAAAAAAAAACACATGTCGACCTTTTCGTGTGTCGACCTTTCTCGCGGCGACCATTTTCATGTGTCGACCATTTGTCCATGTTGACCATGCCAATGTCGACCAATAGTGGTTGACCTAATGACTGTCAACCATAAGTTGGTCGACCATTCATACCGGAACCACAGCAAATCATCCAACATACTGTATAAGTCATTCTGAAATAAAAAGAATGGGCAATAAGCACACATGGTGGTCCAGACGCAAAGCCGTTCTAAATATTGCTTAGGATTTCTGATCAATTAACCTAGTCACCTCCCAATGCTGGAATATTGTGTATGCTGGGTCCCAGAAAATTGGGGTTGATAATAATGATGATCATGAAACCAAGCACATGAATAGTGATTACCCACCTCTGCAAACGGGCGAATATATGCACTTAATTCCCTCATGTGTGCAAAGCAGGCACAATTACAGTAGACTTGCTTTCAATTCCGCTTCAGCACCTTGTTTGTACAGTATGAATGACTGGGGCATTCAGGCATCAAGTCTAGGGAACCAATGACCTTATTCAGGTTGGATAGCAGGTTTGATCTGATCGCATTTTCACATGCGGTGGGCCCATTCTGTGCGAGCGCGACCTGGGAAATGTGATAGCATCATTGCACTGATGCAAACGCCTCTGCCTGATTGACAGGCAGAGGTGTTCATGTTGATGGTAATGCAGGTAGGTCCAGATCATTTTCGGGACAGCCGCGTGACATTACACGTGGCCGCTGTGACGGGAAAGATGGCCACTCGCACCTGCCTTCCAGGCTGCGCAGGCAGGGGGCTTCCCTTGTTTTGTGAGGGTCTGTGATGCAAGCGCAATTGAATTGCAATCGCATTGCTGGCAGCCATTAGCATGCTGGGCAGCCTCGCCCTGTGCTGGGTGGCCGCCAGCATGCGAGTGATACAGTTGCAGTTTTGCTAAATTAGCTGAATAAGACCCCAAATACATATTTGTGCAAAATCGCACACTGACTTTATTCATTTTCTCGTCTATTATCATTTACAGTTACATTTATTTTCAAGTATTAGCAGCCAAAACATTAATCTTCCTGGATAAACACCATTTTTGGAGAAATTTGTGGCAAAATTGTATGCAAATTGAGTTTTATAACACAACAGTCAATTATCAGAGGTGTAACCAGGGCCGTAGCTAGGGGTGTGACTACTACAGCTGCTGCCCAAGTCACAGTGCTGAGTGGGTGGCACTGTCGCTGCCCCTGTGGCATCTGTATTTGGCTTGCAGAATATCTTCAATAGCACCCAGCAACCTGGAGAGCCACCCAAGAGCCATTCATTGGTATCAAGGGCGTAGCTACCATAGGTGCATGGAGTGCAGCTGCTATAGGGCCCAAAGCTGAGAGGGGCCCACCTTCCCTGTCACAGTTACATGTGTTATATTCCTTTTTTTGCCATTGGGTGGTGCGTAGGGGTCCTTTCAAAATTTTTCCGTGTGGCCTGTAATATATCTAGGTAAGCCCCTGGACCTGCTCATTGTAGTGTGGTATAAAAGGAACTGAGGGCATTTTAATGTTATATAATATGAACCGGGGCACTGTAATGAGGCACAATATAAGCGGGGAGCACTATATACCATAATGTGAATTGGGGGTATTGTGCAGCATAATGTGCACTGGCAGCTCTGAAATGTGACATAGGGGGAACATAAGCACTACTGCGATTCATAAAAGAAACTAGGGCACTACTATGGGGCATAACATTAAATAAGGCTCTACTATGGTTCAGAAAATGAACTAGGGCCCTATTATAGGTAAAAAAATTAACAACTGCTGCAGAGAGGTGTCTCTCTAGAAGCATTGGAATGGGGGGCCCTTCAACATGTTGCTATGGGGCCCACAAAGTTCTGGCTACGCCCCTGTTTGGTATGCTTAGGATATACAGTACAGGACGCTCAGCTTCCTGATCCCTGAGCCTTCTTAATGAAATCACACATGGAGGAGAGAGATTCGGGCCATGGTGCATTAGCCTCCTACTACAGCACTGAGTGTAACTTTTCAACGAAACATTCTTAGAGTTCCGCTTTTGTTTCACCATCGTTTAGCAACGAGCTATTTCATTCATTCTGTGCTGTGTTTAGTTGGGAAAGATTACACCTGTAAAATGTGTAAAATGTTGCAGTCGAGATGAATATTTTGTTGAACAGTTTCAAAAATTTTGCTCACTTGCTGTGACCTCATTGCAATTCATTTTCACTTCCCACCGTAACTTTACCTTTTGTCAAGGTCAGGCAATTTACTCATCAAAACATAAAGTGGCTTCAATATCGCTGAATATTTGCTTGAAAACTACTTTTAAAAGCTCTAAATAAAATGGCTGGGCGCCTTGTGAAACTGATACAGACAAGTGAATCACTCAAAATTAGGGAACATTATACCAAAAGCTGAGGGAACCATGCACACGTGGTGATGAAACACAATATCAAATTCCGCTGATGTGTCCATGAGAGCCAACACTTTCACGACGACAAGTTACTTCTGCGACAAGCAGTGGGTTCACTTTTATTACTTTATAGCTTATATATGCTATTATCTTTGGTGCTCTTTGTTACCTGTACTCTATTTTTGTTATTTATTTACAGTACTGCTAAGTTTTTCTCCCTGTACTGTCCTTTGTACGGCGCTGCGAAAAACTTGTGGCGCCTTATAAATAAAATGTAATAAATAATAATCTTCACTCGGTACGTACTGTAGGTAGCTGTAACAATTAAACAAGCGAAGGTGGCAAGTAATATTCAAGGATTAATTGAATCCTAAAAGAATGCCTGTAATGTGTCCTGTAAGCCATAGGGTCTCACCTCTGTTCTCAAATACTCCAAACACATCATGTTTTCAGGATTTTCTTCTGTGGAAAAAATGACTGATCCAGTGCAAATGACATACTCTCTATGGATTTCATGAAATCCATAAAACATGTCGTGTTGGGAGTATTTGAGAAATGGAGTAAAAAACTTTGCACTTTACTAAGCAATCTAGAAATGGCGGAGTTAAAATATAACATATGATATACCGGTGGACGGAATGCCGACTGTCAGTATACCGACAGTGGGATCCCGGACACCTGTATGCCGGCAGCGGGGTGAGCGCTAGAAAGCCCATTGTGGGCTCGCTGCACTTGCCATGCTGCGGGCAAGGTGTCTCGTTGCACTCACCACAAGCTAACCGCTTCCCATATGTACCAGTAAAAATTGTGTATTTGGCTAGTTGATGTCATTCTTTATTAAGATGACCACATTAACTATTTCCTTTACGTATTGCTCTTCTTAGGAGGAACATTGCATGTGATTTCAGCTTATACAGGTCAAAAATATAGCCAAAAGAAATAATTCAGTGAAACTGGTGACATACTTAAGACCGGTTTGGGCAATATGTGTCTACCCAGCTGATGTGGAACTACAAGCTCCAGCATGTACTTTCATTTAAAGGGATGGGGAACATGATTTGTGAACATGTGGGCCAGAATGTAATGAAGACCGAGTTCGGCAGCCATGCGGACTTGGATTTCGTTTAATATCGCCGAAAGCTATCGAGAAAGCTATCCCATATCTAAAATGAAGTGTATAAAATATGGCTGGACAGTTTGTGTGTACCATATTTGCCCGGTATGCATAAATAGTTCAATTTCCATCATTTACAGTGCAACATGGTTTAATTGGCTGAAAATTATGTGCACGGGATATATTTGCACCGAAAACTAATTCAGTCTCATAGTAGCTTCCTCACATCTTTTGGATGCTTCAGTCAGTGCTTTTCATCCTGGCTCAGGCAGCCCCGTCCCCTTGGCATGTCATTATAACATCACATGCTCATGGGCGGGAGGGGTCACAGGGAGGAAAATTGCCTACTGTAGGTCTAGATGCAGCTAATGCAGTGAACAAACATAATGGTTCCCAGGCAAAAGCCATAACCAGCCACAAGCTTTGCAAACATTGGCCGGTAACATTGCAACATTTTGCAACATGGGGTTACACAGTTATAATAGGATGCGGTTAATATACCCTCTGTTGGGGTCCCGGAGTTCACAATACCGATTCCGGTGGCCAGAATCCCAACAGCAGCTCTGTATTCCCTCCTGGGGTATGGGTCATTAGGTCGACAAGACTTAGGTCGACAGTCATTAGGTCGTCCAACAATGGTTGACATGCATTAGGTAACATGGTCACTAGGTCGACATGGCCATTAGGTCGACATGTACTAGATGATATGGAAAAGAGGTTTTTTACTTTTTTTGGTGCCGTTTTCTTCGTAAAGTGACGGGGAACCCCAAATGGTGCACCGTGTCCCCTCGAATGGCTCGCTTCGCTCACCATGCTACTATTCCCAATCGTAGTCCACGTGGATCACAAAGTATGAAAAAGGTAAAAACATTTTTTTTTAAATTAAAAACTCATGTCGACCTTTTTCCATGTCGACCTGGTACATGTCGACCTAATGACCATGTCGACCAATAGTGGTCGACCTAATGACTGTCAACCTAAGTCTTGTCGCCCTAATGACCGTATCCCTGCTCCTGAACATTGAGGGTCAGAAAGATCCTAATTACACCATCATTACATCCAAATCTCTCCCTAGCCTTTCCTTTGCAACTACTTGCACCTTACTCCGTAAACCCATGCACCTTGGCAGCAATCTGGGGACGCTTCCATAAATCGAGGCATGTAGACTGCCCAAAGTTTGTTTTGTACAGAGGATGTGGATGGAAATATTATTTTTGGAACATTGCTCATAGATACTCCCCTCCATTTAGAAGCATAAGACTGAACAGGAAAAGCAAATTATACTGCACCAGTTTAAATTCTCTTATTGCACTGAAACCTTTACATGCGTATTTCACAATAATGTTCTATATTTATCTGAAAGAAATCTTATCTCAGATACCACTTTAATCAATCAATAAATCACCGAAGATCTTTCATAGTATCCCTTGATAACGGGAAAGTGCTGACTACTAGTACTTTTGGATAGCCTCCTTAATTAATTGAGACTTTTAATTTTTTTATGTTAAAAAACTGCTTTTAGATTTATGTCTTAAATAAGTAATGATAGAAGAGGCTATGGGGACTGCCTCTATTGCCAGAATTGTACAGTTTAATGTTTTAAATACATCTACTGTAAATGAACTTTACCTGATTTAGGGTTATATGTAATATGGTGCAAACTCAACAAATAAGCCTATAGATTTAAAGCAGGAATAATTTAAAAGGGAAAACCAGGTGTGGTTCATGGAACCCGCACACCTTATAGGTTATGTGATACGCCCCGTGATTATGGAACAGGCACCATGACGGCGAGTTTGCAGCTAAATTAAAAGTGACAATCAGTTATATGGATGTTTTTTTTTTTTTTATCTTCCGTAGTGAACTCTCTAAAGTTAGACCAATTCCTTAATTTCGGAACCTATTATATAACCGCTTTAGAGTTTGATGCATTTTTACCTGATTTTACTTCATTTAGAGGTCCTGATTTAGAGTTCAATGCATTTTTACATCCCAAACATGCATGTAAAAATTAGGTCACAACATTTCTTCTTTATGTGCATATTTTGCGTCACATATACAGTATAGTAAGTTAGTACTGTAAGCAGTGCCGAGAGGAAGGACGGGGGTACTCTTCACTCCCGGACCTGTTGAAGGGGTATCGGAGGGGTCCCACTGTTCTCCCTCCCCCTTCACTGTTCCAGAGAGCTGGGTAGTGTCGAAGTCAAAAATATTTCAATACACACATCACGTACAAACTACACACAGATGGCCTCCATGCGCGTACTTGTTCTGCCGTGCGTGCGCATGCTCGCAAGATGCGTATGATCGCTCCCGCGGTCCTGCGTATTAGCGCGTGGTATGAGTAATTATGGTAGTATTTGTGATCGCATGGATAAGCCATAAAAACACATGACATATTTAATCCAAATAGTGCACAATGTACACATAGTCTACCTGCACCACACCAGCGAGTTACACTTGCTTAAAGGGTATAAGAACAAAAGGATTTACCTTTACAGGACAGGAGGGGACATAACTAGGTAATAAGGTGGTGTTTGGTATCCAGCTGTAGGGTATTTTAAGAGCAATATTCCGGTGTTGGTTTGCAGAAGATCGCACGCTCCTAGTTATGGGCAGGAGCAGAATAATAATATTAACTGTATTTACTGTACTCTCGATATGCGACGGGAACCCAGAGGAGAACATCTGCAAGTGCATCTTGACCAGACATCGCCCACCTATTCAAACTGACCTATGACCTCTCCTGTACATTAAATGACCATCCCTGTGTCCAATGGACAAAGAGATCACAGTTTCCATTGTGTTAGGTTTTGGACAAATGTATAAAAAGCCGCTGCAGGCCAGGTCACTCTTACAATCTCTGAAGATCATCTACCTTGATGATTGAGGACCGGACCGGGAAGCGCAGGCGAACAAACGTATGTACCATTGACTGTAGCCTTTTTCTCTAATTGTATTATCGTTGTAACCCCCTGCTAGTAAAGATAACCATTGTGGGTTGGACCTCAACATAGTATTTGAATTACAATTGGTGTCGTGTCCCATTTCCTTGCTAAGGTTTAAAGTGTATTTACAGCCACTCGGGCTGCCGCATTGTGCTACCAGCGTGTAGGCCTGTGTACGCAAACGGTGTAGTCACTACGCCCTTTCGGCGTACGTACGCAGAGTGCGTACATGGTACGATCTTGTGTACGTAAGGTGTGTAAACAATATAAGGGTGAAAGGTTAAATACAGCGGCCGCAGCGGCTCAATATTAAAGTGTATTAAGTGTGTTTAAAGTATTGCTTTTTAGTCCTGTAAGTAAATCAGCATTCACAGTAGGGAGGGAGAGAACTGACTGCCACTGCAGCAGCCTTTCTCCCCAGCCCAGTACTTGCTGGTCAGTGATGTGTGCTAAGCTGGGAAGAGAGAGGCAGTTGCAGGGGCAGTCAGTTCTCTCTCTCCTCGTGTGGGGGTGTGATCGCACACACCTGTGCCCGCCGCCCGCAGTATAGTAAATTGGCGCCCCCCTGTGTCCGCACAGAGTACATAATTTTTAATTTTTTGAAGGAGGGTGTCTGGCCACGCCTTCCCCAGTGGACATGCTCCCTCCTTGTACCAAAGCACGGCAGAACTGTCTGCACCACTGACTGTAAGTAGTATTTCTATAGCTGTCATAAAAGTGCATATACTTACACTCAACACTCAGTGTTGAGATGTTTGTTTACAGTGGCAGTTATAAATGTTAAAGTTGCATTACCTTATGTGTACTGCAAACAGAAATGAGAAATCGGAAACCAAATAGGCAGGCACTACTTGGCATAATATAGCAGAAATGCTCCATAGGAGCGAATGGATTCTGTAGTTTAAGAGGCTACCACTAGATGGAGCCACAAAGCACCCAAAAGAGACAAGACAGTAACAGAACAGTGAGTGACTGGTTGGGTATGCACAGTTGAGACTGAGCATCGCCAAGAAGTGGAGTAAAGAGCGAGGTGAAGTGTCGCAGGTCTACAGAAAAAAAGGGACTGAAGTGCTGCAAAGTGATGAGCGTCACTGAATACTCACTGATGGTGCACTGAAGGACAGCTGCAGAGATGCCTGCAGAGTGAACTTGAGAGCCGGAGACAGTGTGCCAACACTGGAAACGGCAGCTGAGATCTGTGGAGACTGTGTGTAAGAGCTGTAAAAGGGATACTGTGTACTGAGACACTGAGAATAGTTAAACAGTACTTACTGAGTACCGTTAAGTGCTATTGAGAGTACTGTAGATGAGAGATACTGGGAACTATTGAAAGATGCTGATAACTAATGAGAGCTACTGAGATCTCCAGTACTGAGACGTATTAGAAATATATTAAGAAGCATATTGCAAATATTGTGAAATCCTAATTTGTACAAGAGACTGACCTAAAGAAATGTATCCACAGACAGTGTAATATACTGTACATCTTGTTTGAGCTACAGTGACTGGGTTTAACAGTATAAAAAGAGAAAGCCATTTTATAAGCCAATTAAAGAGCACTTTGGGACTAAGTTAATGATACTGTGAAGTGCTGAAGATACTTTTGTGGAACTGTGTTTATTGTGCCATATTATTGGAAAGCCAAAGCTATTGTTCTCTGGAATCAGGATAGACCAGCATAACTTGAGCCTATTGTAGATTTCAAATAAAGGTATGTTATAGGACAGTGAATGTCCATCTACAGAGTACTCTAATGACAGAACTTTGTGCTCACTTTAACATAAATAACTGTTCAATTTGAGTCTGTTGCTAAAATCTGCTAAGTAATAATCTGTGTTGCTATTACCTTATATCTGTGTTCTGCAAAGGTTATTGTGAGTTTAAAGTTTAGTATATTGAGCCAACTGAGAAACTGCATTTTCCCTAATTATTACCTAAGAGATGCTGCTGCAGGTAAGATACAGAAATCCATTTAACTATTAGAAATAGCTATTGACCATTATTTAATTGCACCATTGACAGTTTAATATATTCTGCACATTCATTTTCTACTGAAATTTTTATCTGCTTGATTATTCTACTTATCAATGCTGTCATTTTACTCTGCTATTGCCTGAACAAAGCTACTGGGGTCATTGCCGCAGAACCTGGAAGATCTGCTGGTATTGCCATCTTAGCAGTAAGGTACTGTATCATCCACACCTGACATGTGTGTGCCCACATCAACACCCGGGGTGCCACAAAATGACTCCCAAAATCTATTTGGGTGGCTCAAATGCTTCCCCATTGATAGAATGTGTCCAATAAAGTTGTTTTATACATCTAAAGGGCTCTGCGGTGGCAAACTAAATCAAGAATGGTTCCAGACTATGGGGTCTATTCAAACCTGAATGCAGCCGTGCATTCGCACACACACTGGCCATAGTGCACGTGTGCGACCCTTCACTATGCGGCCGCAGCTGCTCTGTTAAAAAATATGGTGCCAGACTGCCTGCCAGCGCAGCCAGGGGT
This sequence comes from Pseudophryne corroboree, assembly GCF_028390025.1. NCBI lineage: Eukaryota > Metazoa > Chordata > Amphibia > Anura > Myobatrachidae > Pseudophryne > Pseudophryne corroboree. Next base: position 760,409,916 of record NC_086449.1, on the reverse strand, counting down.
CAATCTTAAATCAATGCACCGTGGGGTGGCGCTACACACATGCTGGGCATCCTTGTCCTGTGCTGGGCAGCCCCCAGCATGTGAGTAGATGGACGCAGATCTTGCTTCGGGAAGAAAGATCTGTGTCTATCTCTGAATAACCCACTATGGGGTCTATTTACTAAGCCTCGGATGGAGATAAACTGGATGGAGATAAAGTACCACCAATCAGCTCCTAACTGTAATTTTTCAAACCAGCCTGTGGCATGGCAGTTAGGAGCTGATTGATTGGTACTTTGGGGGTCATTCTGAGTTGATCGCAGCCAGCAACTTTTTGCTGCTGCTGCTGCAATCAACTAATCCCCGCCTATGGGGGAGTGTATTTTAGCATAGCAGGGCTGCGATCGCTTGTGCAGCCCTGCTATGCTTAAAATTTTTCCTGCAAAACAAGACTAGCCCTACAGCTACTTACCCAGTGCGACGGATCCAGCGATGAAGGTCCTGGTCCTGACGTCAGACATCCACACTCCGTTAGCCTGGACACGCCTGCGTTCTTCTTACCACTCCCCGAAAACGGCCTCCAACGGTGAGTATCCGCCCCGGACCGCCTTTCCGCTGTCAATCTTCTTTCCGTCTAGCGCTGCGTCTTTTCTTCACGCTAGGCGCTCCATTGCCTGGCGATGTCTGTCGCCGAGCAAAGGCGCGCATGCACAATGCGCACGTCGCGCATGCTCAGTTCTGACTCATTCGCATCGCACCGAACAACCGCTGCGTGCGAACGGGTCAGAATGACCCCCTTTATCTCTGTACACTTTATCTCCATCCAAGGATTAGTAAATAGACCCGAAAGTACCAGCCAATCAGCTCCTGTCATTTTTCAAACCCAGCCTGTGACATGGCAGTTAGACAGTGATTGGCTGGTACTTTATCTCCGTCCACTTTATCTCCATCCAAGGCTTAGTTATACCCCTTATACACTCGCAAAAATATCCCGGGATATTGCACATGAACGCGCATCATCCCGGGATTTTGCTCAGTGTGAAAGGGTACAGGGACAATTTGCCGGGACGAGCATCCTGGGATTTCATCCCAGGTCTCGACCTGGGTTGAATCCGGGACCGTCCCGGCAAGCTATGTAGTGTGAAAGGGCCTGTCCGGGGATTCACTACCTGGGACTGTTAAAAGCCCTCGGATTGGAGCTTTCTTGGGCTTGTCACCCATTGTCAGCAGCCCGGCTGCCCGCGCCATGCTTTCCCCTCGCAGGCTCCGGGGATACGGTGCGGCAAGGCCTGGCGATTTAGCTCCTAGTCCCTGTTCCGGTGTAAACCATGTGCGGCAGGCGGGGGTTCCCGGGGCGGGGTGCGATGTGCTGCATTACCCCAGGCTGTACGTGCCAAGTGTCCGGGACGTGTGCCCCCGGATGCCCGGTATCTGCAAGCCATGGGGTCAGCTGGGAATGGTGGTGGGGGCAGCCGGAGGGAGTGCTCGGTGCCCGCCGCTAGCGGGAGGGGGGACCTACCCTGTGCATGCCGCAGCCTCCCCTTCATTGTCTTCGTGCGGCCCTGCTGGGCATGTCTTCGATGCCTCATATGCTGCATCCCCGGTGCCTCATCCCTGGCAGCCCCGTACGCCCCATCTCCGGGAGCTTTGGCCGCTGTGAGGGGTGGCTGCAGGCATGTGGGCTGTATTTGACACTGAGCATACATACAGTGTTGCTGCATGCCGTATGGTTATAGTGCATGTTGCAGGGATATCCCGGGATCAGTGTAAATGGGGCTGTCCCGGGTCGATCCCAGGTCTTAGTGCAGTGTGAAAGGGGTCAGTCCCGGGAATGCATCCCGGGACACATCCCGGGAGTGACCCAGCTGTGTGAGTGTAAAAGGGGTATACATAGACCCCTGTTTATATCACTTACCTCACTCACAGCTGATGTTCTGTCCTTCTAAACAAAACCTTATTTATAAAAATGCCTGATTTGTCTGTGGTCAGGTATATAGCCAAAATGGAGAAATATGTGTTTTTGCTCCAGTCTTATGGATATGAACATGACATGAAAAAAAGAAGACTCCAGTATATTGCCTTTATTCCTCTGCAACTTTTCATGTTCATAAGTAGCTCTATTCTGAGCTAATGAGAATGGGTTAAAAAGATACAAAATGTTTTCGTGGTACAAATGAACTTGAAAAGGATTGGCAAATGATATAAAGCAAGAAATGATCTGGCAGTCTTCTTGATAGAAGCAATTAGGTTTATTTATGATGAAAAAACAAATATGTTGACTTACGCTCAGAAACGAAAACAAAAAAGTCTTTTAAATGCTCATTGACTGTGGACTTTGCAGAAACGTACTGTTTTAGAGTCCACTTGAGACAGTTTTAGTAGAGATAAATACTCTCATTACTTAGTGTATACAATATAAGTCTTCTGATGACAGCTGGGTTAGAGATGCATTTAGACGCAAACCTTGTTCTGGGAGGGCTGGACAATAACGTGCAGAGAAAAAGATTTTGGAAACAAATGATTTTGCTGCAGCTAACTGCGAGCAATCTGATGCCACCATGGATTGTTAAACCTAAAGATTGTTTAAACTGGACTATTCATTTTCATTATATATATGTTGACCCTTTGACCCTGTTGATCTTTTGACTAGTCGACCTTTTGTACTGTCTACCTTTTTTCATGTCGACCTTTTGACCCTGTCGACCTTTTGACCCTGTCGACCTAATGTCTGTCTAACATATGGTGTCTATCTATTGACTGTCTAACTAGACACTGTCTATTTATTATACCACACCCCTAACCCACACAATGGGCGGTATTCAAATAATATATCATGCCTAATTTCCTTTCTAAAGTGATCCCTATTATCGTGCATATCACGTTCATAGTAATCAGGTTTAGCTGCGTAACGGGTTGGGTGCTCTAGCTACAATGGGGGTAGCAGACTGAAGTTATTATACCACGCCTGTCAGCAGAAACAGAACCTGTGTGGAAGAGGGTGAAAAGAATTGAATACCGCCCAATATGTGGTGAGAAGTAAACTTTCTAAGGTCCTTATACCAAATAGTAATATAGCCCCCTATGTTGTTTATGCTTTGAATACAACAGGACAAATTACATTAGAGATGTATGCAATAATAATAATAATGATTGCCGCTAGAGGAGAGGCATGAGGAACCCGCCCCTCCAGCCAACTCAGACTTCATTACATCTGGTCCATATTCTGATCTGCGTACACTGAAGAAGCAGGTCAGAAGATGCGGGGAACAACATACGGGAAAGCGCAATAATGCATACACAATAGATAATGTGGACGATTTGTCGTTCCAGTTCGGTTCAAAATGACAAATCATCCAATATATTGTCTAGTGTGTACCAATTTTAAGACACATATCCATTACGATTTGATACACCATCTGACATCTATACATCATCTCTTGCAAGATTAGCTTCTTAAATAAATCTTCTGAGATATATTTATTTTTAGAACTTTATATTTCAAGACTTATTGGCACCTGTGAAAATAAAAAGTCTTCACCCATATTTAAGAATTACATAATTGGTATATTGTTCTCTATATTGTCCAACGTAATCCAATGCTAATTTGCATAATCCGTTCCTGTAAAAAAAAAAAACCTCTGTGAACTGACTGATCTCACTTGAGGAGCACCTGTCGCTCAATGTGGTAAATTTAGTAACCGGCAGCTTTTGCAAGGCACTGCCTCTTGGCATGTTTAAGACTGAAATTTAAAACAGCAATATTAGAAGCAAAACACACGGTATCATTGCTGTTTTAAGTTTCGGTCTTAAAAACACCTAGTCAATTTATCTCAGTGAGCTAAATAATAGCCGATCACTGAATAAGGACAGTCTTACAGTCATCAACCATTAACACTTTTGCTCTTTTCCAGTTGTGTAATTACCCTACCAAATCAGTGGCAGAGTACACCACTGTACACATATGTCATTATGGGGTCTATTTATTAAGCCTTGGATGGAGATAAAGTAGACATAGATAAAGTACCAGCCAATCCGCTCCTAACTGTCATGTCTCAGGCTGTTTGAAAAATGACAGTTGGGAGCTGATTGGCTGGTACGATATCTCCGTCCACTTTATCTCCATCCAAGGCTTAGTAAATAGACCCCTATGGCATACAAAAGTCCACAAACATACAATAATGTCCACTGGGCTGCATATAGAACTTTCAGTGATTTGCCTCTGTAGCCACTTATGACTAGAGGAATAGATGGGGTTCAGTATCCAGTCAAAAGGTCGATGGCAACTACCTCATAATTAATAATGTCCACAATGTCGGCATCTAAAATGTCAATGGCGATGGTTAGGGTTAGGCTTCAGGAAGATGGCGGGTAGGGTTGGGCACTAGAGGTATAGTTCTGCTGCTGGGATATTGACTGTCGGCATGCTAAACACCAGGATATCGTATCCAGCCCATCCTGAGGTACTGTACTCAGACACAGGGCAGTAGAGAGCCCAGGCTGAGCCCAGGTACTTTTCAGGGGGTGTGGCCTATTCATGGAAGGTGTGACCCTGTGAAAAAATGCAGAAAAAATAGTACTTTAAGGGGGACATGTACTAAGCAGTGATAAAAGTGGAGCCAGTGGATCAGCTGCTCTGTATACTTTTACAGTATACAAATTATAAATGTTACGTCAATGCTGATTGGTTGCCATGGGCAACTTCTCCTCTGGCTCACTTCTCCACTTTTATCACTGCTTAGTACATGCCCCCCTAAGTGCCTTCCAGGCCACACTGTAGCTCAGCACACAGCAGCATGTGCTGGTCTGGGGAAAAGAGCTGCAAGTGCTGCTACCAGGTAAGGGGGAGGAGGGACTTGGGCCCCCTCTGGGCCCCCCCATCAGGCCTAGGCGGGGTAAATAGCACCTGCCCCTCCCCTTCTGGACACCACTGCTCAGATAGATTACTGTTCATGTTTTACATACCAGTGCATAAGGACAGAGGCTCTATATCAGTAGTGTGCAGTAGAATGCTAGGCAGTTAGGAAGATAAGACCATTTTTTAAATAACAATATTTTTTGAATCTATTCCAATAATATGATATACAAAACCCAGTATTTTGCCAACCATTGAGAAGTTTTGCATACCCCAAAGGATTGTGGTTGGTGTATTGGATTTCTTCTCATTAATTTGCTTGTTAATCAAGCAGCACAATATATTTTCTCCTCCTCAAATCAGGTTTTATTATTACAACAGCTGTGATCAGAAGATTTAAGTTACGTTTTATTGCCGCTGTCTGCGTTTTTCCCCCCTTTTTAGTGCGCATATAAATTAAATATGATTTGTAAACACCAATAGCCAATTTGATATCATTTTAAATATTTACAATTCTTTAATAAATCGACTGCTGTATTACTTTCATATTCCGTGTAAATCACCTCACGTAGAAAGAAATAAAAATAATAGCTCATCGTATATAAAAGAGACTAGATTAACTCAATATATTTAGGGAGATCGAGGATAGTAGGAGTGATATACGGAAAAGGAATAAAAAGTAAACAATAACGTTACCATACCTGACATGGATTTTTAAGTACTCATCTTGGTGCTGTAATACCTGTCTCAAAATACCAGCAGACAATTAACCTCATTATTATAGGCATATGGCCCAAATGAATCAAGCCTTAACAAGTGATAAAGTGGAGACGGAAGAGTGATAAATGACAAGCCAATCAGCTCCTAACTGCCATGTCACAGGCTGTGTTTGAAAAATTACAGTTAGGAGCTGGTTGGCTGGTCATTTATCACTCTTTGGGGTCTATTCAAGAAGCAATGAAAAGGGTGAAGAATTGAGCCAGTGGAGAAGTTGCCCATGGCAACCAATCAACATTGAAGTAACATTTATAATTTGCATACTATACAATTGTATCGAGCAGCTGATTGGTTGCTATGGGCAACTTCTCCACTGGCTCACTTCTCCACCCTTTTCACTGCTTAATGAATAGACCCCCTTATCCATCTTCGCTTTATCACTTGTTAAGGCTTAATACTGTACATTTGGGGCATGGTGCCCATGTGAAGCCTCCATAATGGCTTCTCCTCTCTTACTGACGGATTCCTCAGTACACTCTGCCACATTCCCCGGTCTGTGGGAAAATGCCACTTGCACCATTTTATCTGTGATTTTTGTAGTGTACATACATAGATCACGGGAAACATTGCACCTGCAGCATGTTTTCAGTCATATCTGCAGTGTAACTCTCCGGAAACATGGGGCTTGCACCATGCTCCTAGTGATATCTGTGGCACCAATGGAGATATAAGTATTTTAAATAGTTGCAGGGCCCCATGGATTTAGGGGGCCATGTGCATCAAATACTCTGCATCCATTCTAGATATGCCCATTTTGTCTGCCCAGTTATCAGAGGCAACTCTCAGACTGGGTTGCAGATACAGGGAGATACATGACAGATCCAAGATGGTGCTCAGATTCACAGACGGTTACCAGACATCAGCTTGTTTTATTACTGTTAGTGATAGTATTAATTTTTAAAACACATTTTATTATTATATCACTAATCACCAAAGTAGGGCTTATAACCTTATAATGACAATAATAAAATTGGGGGATAGGAGTGTCCATTAATGTTCCCCTAGGGGCAGCTTGACCCCTGAAACCACTACTGAAAGCACTGGTACTTTTGACCATGGATTTTCTAGCTCCATCCTGCAGTTGAGTCATAAGTTCCCAACATTTATATCATTAGTTTATCCTATGAACACAATTGCAAATGGGATGGATCACTTATGACATTGCACTAGGGATGTGCACTTGAAATTTTTCGGGTTTTGTGTTTTGGTTTTGGGTTCGGTTCCGCGGCCGTGTTTTGGGTTCGACAACGTTTTGGCAAAACCTCACCAAATTTTTTTTGTCGGATTCGGGTGTGTTTTGGATTCGGGTGTTTTTTTCAAAAAACCCTAAAAAACAGCTTAAATCATAGAATTTGGGGGTCATTTTGATCCCAAAGTATTATTGACCTCAAAAACCATAATTTCCACTCATTTTCAGTCTATTCTGAATACCTCACACCTCACAATATTATTTTTAGTCCTAAAATTTGCACCGAGGTCGCTGGATGACTAAGCTAAGCGACCCTAGTGGCCGACACAAACACCTGGCCCATCTAGGAGTGGCACTGCAGTGTCACGCAGGATGGCCCTTCCAAAAAACACTCCCCAAACAGCACATGACGCAAAGAAGAAAAAAAGAGGCGCAATGAGGTAGCTGTGTGAGTAAGCTAAGCGACCCTAGTGGCCGACACAAACACCTGGCCCATCTAGGAGTGGCACTGCAGTGTCACGCAGGATGGCCCTTCCAAAAAACACTCCCCAAACAGCACATGACGCAAAGAAGAAAAAAAGAGGCACAATGAGGTAGCTGTGTGAGTAAGCTAAGCGACCCTAGTGGCCGACACAAACACCTGGCCCATCTAGGAGTGGCACTGCAGTGTCACGCAGGATGGCCCATCCAAAAAACACTCCCCAAACAGCACATGACGCAAAGAAGAAAAAAAGAGGCACAATGAGGTAGCTGTGTGAGTAAGCTAAGCGACCCTAGTGGCCGACACAAACACCTGGCCCATCTAGGAGTGGCACTGCAGTGTCACGCAGGATGGCCCTTCCAAAAAACACTCCCCAAACAGCACATGACGCAAAGAAGAAAAAAAGAGGCGCAATGAGGTAGCTGTGTGAGTAAGATAAGCGACCCTAGTGGCCGACACAAACACCTGGCCCATCTAGGAGTGGCACTGCAGTGTCACGCAGGATGGCCCTTCCAAAAAACACTCCCCAAACAGCACATGACGCAAAGAAGAAAAAAAGAGGCGCAATGAGGTAGCTGTGTGAGTAAGCTAAGCGACCCTAGTGGCCGACACAAACACCTGGCCCATCTAGGAGTGGCACTGCAGTGTCACGCAGGATGGCCCTTCCAAAAACACTCCCCAAACAGCACATGACGCAAAGAAGAAAAAAAGAGGCGCAATGAGGTAGCTGTGTGAGTAAGATAAGCGACCCTAGTGGCCGACACAAACACCTGGCCCATCTAGGAGTGGCACTGCAGTGTCACGCAGGATGGCCCTTCCAAAAAACTCTCCCCAAACAGCACATGACGCAAAGAAGAAAAAAAGAGGCGCAATGAGGTAGCTGTGTGAGTAAGCTTAGCGACCCTTGTGGCAGACACAAACACCTGGCCCATCTAGGAGTGGCACTGCAGTGTCACGCAGGATGGCCCTTCCAAAAAACACTCCCCAAACAGCACATGACGCAAAGAAGAAAAAAAGAGGCGCAATGAGGTAGCTGTGTGAGTAAGATAAGCGACCCTAGTGGCCGACACAAACACCTGGCCCATCTAGGAGTGGCACTGCAGTGTCACGCAGGATGGCCCTTCCAAAAAACACTCCCCAAACAGCACATGACGCAAAGAAGAAAAAAAGAGGCGCAATGAGGTAGCTGTGTGAGTAAGATAAGCGACCCTAGTGGCCGACACAAACACCTGGCCCATCTAGGAGTGGCACTGCAGTGTCACGCAGGATGGCCCTTCCAAAAAACACTCCCCAAACAGCACATGACGCAAAGAAGAAAAAAAGAGGCGCAATGAGGTAGCTGTGTGAGTAAGCTAAGCGACCCTAGTGGCCGACACAAACACCTGGCCCATCTAGGAGTGGCACTGCAGTGTCACGCAGGATGGCCCTTCCAAAAAACACTCCCCAAACAGCACATGACGCAAAGAAGAAAAAAAGAGGCGCAATGAGGTAGCTGTGTGAGTAAGATAAGCGACCCTAGTGGCCGACACAAACACCTGGCCCATCTAGGAGTGGCAATGCAGTGTCACGCAGGATGGCCCTTCCAAATAACACTCCCCAAACAGCACATGACGCAAAGAAGAAAAAAAGAGGCGCAATGAGGTAGCTGTGTGAGTCAGCTAAGCGACCCTAGTGGCCGACACAAACACCTGGCCCATCTAGGAGTGGCACTGCAGTGTCACGCAGGATGGCCCTTCCAAAAAACACTCCCCAAACAGCACATGACGCAAAGAAGAAAAAAAGAGGCGCAATGAGGTAGCTGTGTGAGTAAGATAAGCGACCCTAGTGGCCGACACAAACACCTGGCCCATCTAGGAGTGGCACTGCAGTGTCACGCAGGATGGCCCTTCCAAAAAACACTCCCCAAACAGCACATGACGCAAAGAAGAAAAAAAGAGGCGCAATGAGGTAGCTGTGTGAGTAAGCTAAGCGACCCTAGTGGCCGACACAAACACCTGGCCCATCTAGGAGTGGCACTGCAGTGTCACGCAGGATGGCCCTTCCAAAAAACACTCCCCAAACAGCACATGACGCAAATAAAAATGAAAGAAAAAAGAGGTGCAAGATGGAATTGTCCTTGGGCCCTCCCACCCACCCTTATGTTGTATAAACAGGACATGCACACTTTAACCAACCCATCATTTCAGTGACAGGGTCTGCCACACGACTGTGACTGAAATGACGGGTTGGTTTGGACCCCCACCGAAAAAGAAGCAATTAATCTCTCCTTGCACAAACTGGCTCTACAGAGGCAAGATGTCCACCTCATCATCATCCTCCGATATATCACCGTGTACATCCCGCTCCTCACAGATTATCAATTCGTCCCCACTGGAATCCACCATCTCAGCTCCCTGTGTACTTTGTGGAGGCAATTGCTGCTGGTCAATGTCTCCACGGAGGAATTGATTATAATTCATTTTAATGAACATCATCTTCTCCACATTTTCTGGAAGTAACCTCGTACGCAGATTGCTGACAAGGTGAGCGGCGGCACTAAACACTCTTTCGGAGTACACACTTGTGGGAGGGCAACTTAGGTAGAATAAAGCCAGTTTGTGCAAGGGCCTCCAAATTGCCTCTTTTTCCTGCCAGTATAAGTACGGACTGTCTGACGTGCCTACTTGGATGCGGTCACTCATATAATCCTCCACCATTCTTTCAATGGTGAGAGAATCATATGCAGTGACAGTAGACGACATGTCCGTAATCGTTGTCAGGTCCTTCAGTCCGGACCAGATGTCAGCATCAGCAGTCGCTCCAGACTGCCCTGCATCACCGCCAGCGGGTGGGCTCGGAATTCTGAGCCTTTTCCTCGCACCCCCAGTTGCGGGAGAATGTGAAGGAGGAGATGTTGACAGGTCGCGTTCCGCTTGACTTGACAATTTTCTCACCAGCAGGTCTTTGAACCCCAGCAGACTTGTGTCTGCCGGAAAGAGAGATCCAAGGTAGGTTTTAAATCTAGGATCGAGCACGGTGGCCAAAATGTAGTGCTCTGATTTCAACAGATTGACCACCCGTGAATCCTTGTTAAGCGAATTAAGGGCTCCATCCACAAGTCCCACATGCCTAGCGGAATCGCTCCCTTTTAGCTCCTCCTTCAATGCCTCCAGCTTCTTCTGCAAAAGCCTGATGAGGGGAATGACCTGACTCAGGCTGGCAGTGTCTGAACTGACTTCACGTGTGGCAAGTTCAAAAGGTTGCAGAACCTTGCACAACGTTGAAATCATTCTCCACTGCGCTTGAGACAGGTACATTCCACCTCCTATATCGTGCTCAATTGTATAGGCTTGAATGGCCTTTTGCTGCTCCTCCAACCTCTGAAGCATATAGAGGGTTGAATTCCACCTCGTTACCACTTCTTGCTTCAGATGATGGCAGGGCAGGTTCAGGCGTTTTTGGTGGTGCTCCAGTCTTCTGTACGTGGTGCCTGTACGCCGAAAGTGTCCCGCAATTCTTCTGGCCACCAACAGCATCTCTTGCACGCCCCTGTCGTTTTTTTAAAAATTCTGCACCACCAAATTCAAGGTATGTGCAAAACATGGGACGTGCTGGAATTTGCCCATATTTAATGCACACACAATATTGCTGGCGTTGTCCGATGCCACAAATCCACAGGAGAGTCCAATTGGGGTAAGCCATTCCGCGATGATCTTCCTCAGTTGCCGTAAGAGGTTTTCAGCTGTGTGCGTATTCTGGAAACCGGTGATACAAAGCGTAGCCTGCCTAGGAAAGAGTTGGCGTTTGCGAGATGCTGCTACTGGTGCCGCCGCTGCTGTTCTTGCGGCGGGAGTCCATACATCTACCCAGTGGGCTGTCACAGTCATATAGTCCTGACCCTGCCCTGCTCCACTTGTCCACATGTCCGTGGTTAAGTGGACATTGGGTACAACTGCATTTTTTAGGACACTGGTGAGTCTTTTTCTGACGTCCGTGTACATTCTCGGTATCGCCTGCCTAGAGAAGTGGAACCTAGATGGTATTTGGTAACGGGGGCACACTGCCTCAAGAAATTGTCTAGTTCCCTGTGAACTAACGGCGGATACCGGACGCACGTCTAACACCAACATAGTTGTCAAGGCCTCAGTTATCCGCTTTGCAACAGGATGACTGCTGTGATATTTCATCTTCCTCGCAAAGGACTGTTGGACAGTCAATTGCTTGGTGGAAGTAGTAAAAGTGGGCTTACGACTTCCACTCTGGGATGACCATCGACTCCCAGCAGCAACAACAGCAGCGCCAGCAGCAGTAGGCGTTACACGCAAGGATGCATCGGAGGAATCACAGGCAGGAGAGGACTCGTCAGAATTGCCAGTGACATGGCATGCAGGACTATTGGCATTCCTGGGGAAGGAGGAAATTGACACTGAGGGAGTTGGTGGGGTGGTTTGCGTGAGCTTGGTTACAAGAGGAAGGGATTTACTGGTCAGTGGACTGCTTCCGCTGTCGCCCAAAGTTTTTGAACTTGTCACTGACTTATTATGAATGCGCTGCAGGTGACGTATAAGGGAGGATGTTCCGAGGTGGTTAACGTCCTTACCCCTACTTATTACAGCTTGACAAAGGCAACACACTGCTTGACAAATGTTGTCCGCATTTCTGGTGAAATACTTCCACACCGAAGAGCTGATTTTTTTGGTATTTTCACCAGGCATGTCATCGGCCCTATTCCTCCCACGGACAACAGGTGTCTCCCCGGGTGCCTGACTTAAACAAACCACCTCACCATCAGAATCCTCCTTGTCAATTTCCTCCCCAGCGCCAGCAACACCCATATCCTCCTCATCCTGGTGTACTTCAACACTGACATCTTCAATCTGACTATCAGGAACTGGACTGCGGGTGCTCCTTCCAGCACTTGCAGGGGGCGTGCAAATGGTGGAAGGCGCATGCTCTTCACGTCCAGTGTTGGGAAGGTCAGGCATCGCAACCGACACAATTGGACTCTCCTTGTGGATTTGGGATTTCGAAGAACGCACAGTTCTTTGCGGTGCTTTTGCCAGCTTGAGTCTTTTCAGTTTTCTAGCGAGAGGCTGAGTGCTTCCATCCTCATGTGAAGCTGAACCACTAGCCATGAACATAGGCCAGGGCCTCAGCCGTTCCTTGCCACTCCGTGTGGTAAATGGCATATTGGCAAGTTTACGCTTCTCCTCCGACAATTTTATTTTAGATTTTGGAGTCCTTTTTTTACTGATATTTGGTGTTTTGGATTTTACATGCTCTGTACTATGACATTGGGCATCGGCCTTGGCAGACGACGTTGCTGTCATTTCATCGTCTCGGCCATGACTAGTGGCAGCAGCTTCAGCACGAGGTGGAAGTGGATCTTGATCTTTCCCTAATTTTGAAACCTCAACATTTTTGTTCTCCATATTTTAATAGGCACAACTAAAAGGCACTTCAGGTAAACAATGGAGATGGATGGATACTAGTATACTTATGGATGGACGAGCGACTGCCGACACAGAGGTAGCTACAGCCGTGGACTACCGTACTGTGTCTGCTGCTAATATAGACTGGATGAAAATGAGATGAAATCAATATATATATATATATATATACATATATATAATATCACTAGTACTGCAGCCGGACAGGTATATATATTTATTATGTAATGACTGATGACGGACCTGCTGGACACTGTCAGCTCAGCAGCACCGCAGACTGCTACAGTAAGCTACTATAGTAGTATGTATAAAGAAGAAAGAAAAAAAAAAACCACGGGTAGGTGGTATACAATTATAGATGGACCAGCGACTGCCGACACAGAGGTAGCTACAGCCGTGGACTACCGTACTGTGTCTGCTGCTAATATAGACTGGATGATAATGAGATGAAATCAATATATATATATATATAATATCACTAGTACTGCAGCCGGACAGGTATATATATTTATTATGTAATGACTGATGACGGACCAGCTGGACTCTGTCAGCTCAGCAGCACCGCAGACTGCTACAGTAAGCTACTATAGTAGTATGTATAAAGAAGAAAGAAAAAAAAAAAACACGGGTAGGTGGTATACCATTATGGATGGACGAGCGACTGCCGACACAGAGGTAGCTACAGCCGTGGACTACCGTACTGTGTCTGCTGCTAATATAGACTGGATGATAATGAGATGAAATCAATATATATTATATCACACTAGTACTGCAGCCGGACAGGTAGATATATTTATTATGTAATGACTGATGACGGACCTGCTGGACACTGTCAGCTCAGCAGTACCGCAGACTGCTACAGTAAGCTACTATAGTAGTATGTATAAAGAAGAAAGAAAAAAAAAAAACCACGGGTAGGTGGTATACAATTATGGATGGACGCGCGACTGCCGACACAGAGGTAGCTACAGCCGTGGACTACCGTACTGTGTCTGCTGCTAATATAGACTGGATGATAATGAGATGAAATCAATATATATATATATAATATCACTAGTACTGCAGCCGGACAGGTATATATATTTATTATGTAATGACTGATGACGGACCTGCTGGACACTGTCAGCTCAGCAGCACCGCAGACTGCTACAGTAAGCAACTATAGTAGTATGTATAAAGAAGAAAGAAAAAAAAAAAAACCACGGGTAGGTGGTATACAATTATGGATGGACCAGCGACTGCTGACACAGAGGTAGCTACAGCCGTGGACTACCGTACTGTGTCTGCTGCTAATATAGACTGGATGATAATGAGATGAAATCAATATATATATATATATATATAATATCACTAGTACTGCAGCCGGACAGGTATATATATTTATTATGTAATGACTGATGACGGACCTGCTGGACACTGTCAGCTCAGCAGCACCGCAGACTGCTACAGTAAGCTACTATAGTAGTATGTATAAAGAAGAAAGAAAAAAAAAAAACACGGGTAGGTGGTATACAATTATGGATGGACCAGCGACTGCCGACACAGAGGTAGCTACAGCCGTGGACTACCGTACTGTGTCTGCTGCTAATATAGACTGGATGATAATGAGATGAAATCAATATATATATATATAATATCACTAGTACTGCAGCCGGACAGGTAGATATATTTATTATGTAATGACTGATGACGGACCTGCTGGACACTGTCAGCTCAGCAGCACCGCAGACTGCTACAGTAAGCTACTATAGTAGTATGTATAAAGAAGAAAGAAAAAAAAAAACCACGGGTTGGTGGTATACAATTATGGATGGACGAGCGACTGCCGACACAGAGGTAGCTACAGCCGTGGACTACCGTACTGTGTCTGCTGCTAATATAGACTGGATGATAATGAGATGAAATCAATATATATATATATAATATCACTAGTACTGCAGCCGGACAGGTATATATATTTATTATGTAATGACTGATGACGGACCTGCTGGACACAGTCAGCTCAGCAGCACCGCAGACTGCTACAGTAAGCTACTATAGTAGTATGTATAAAGAAGAAAGAAAAAAAAAAAAACCACGGGTAGGTGGTATACAATATTATATATATATTATATACAATTATATATATATATATATATAAAACTGGTGGTGACTGGTGGTCAGGTCACTGGTCACACTATCAGCAACTTGCAAGTAGTACTCCTAAGCAGACAATCACAATATATATTATACTGGTGGTCAGTGTGGTCACAATGGCAGTGTGGCACTCTGGCAGCAAAAGTGTGCACTGTACGTTATATGTACTCCTGAGTCCTGCTCTCAGACTCTAACTGCTCCCCACTGTCAGTGTCTCCCCCACAAGTCAGATAATATACAGTCACACTATCTATCACTTCAGCAAGTAACTACTAACTAGTACTCCTCCTAATGCTCCCCAAAATTACTACTGTGTCTCTCTCTACTGTCTCACTCTCTTCTCTATAAACGGAGAGGACGCCAGCCACGTCCTCTCCCTATGAATCTCAATGCACGTGTGAAAATGGCGGCGACGCGCGGCTCCTTATATAGAATCCGAGTCTCGCGATAGAATCCGAGCCTCGCGAGAATCCGACAGCGGGATGATGACGTTTGGGCGCGCTCGGGTTAACCGAGCAAGGTGGGAAGATCCGAGTCGCTCGGCCCCGTGTAAAAAAACATGAAGTTCGGGCGGGTTCGGATTCCGAGGAACCGAACCCGCTCATCCCTACATTGCACTGCATTTTATACTTAAACCTTCCCTTGCAATATTACTCCTAAATTCTGTTTGAAAATCCACTTTAAAATAAATGTTGTGATGGATGAACATAAAGGGACAATCTCTAAATAACAATGAAAGTAAATAATACAGAAATACAATTGCTTCCAAGAGTAATGCGGAGAGATCAAAAGAATTGGTTGACAAGCCAAGTGAAAATCTAAAGGAACAGGCGGATTACCATTGAAATCAAAGAAAGATAAGAGTGTTAGCATTTTAATATTACATTCAGGGTGTTCAGCGAGCATTCAGCACTATATGGAATTACTGTCTTCTCATTTTATGCAGGATTTTAAAATAAGAGTGGTATAAAATTAGGGAGCATATGACAGTAAACTCTTATTTACATGTATTACGCCAAAGAACATTTTGAATAACTAACTGCAGAGATAACAATTGAAAGCAATTTATTGAAAAGAAATTTAGAAAATACACTACAGTTGCTACCTGCAGGAGCCAACTTTCAAACTATCTGGGGCATTTAAGGTAACACACATTTTGACATTTACTATCTATCTATCTATCTATCTGTCTGTCTGTCTGTCTGTCTGTCTGTCTGTCTGTCTGTCTGTCTGTCTGTCTGTCTATCTATCTATCTATCTCTGTTCTTCATAGGCTCCTACATGGCTTGATGGATCTGGACCAAACTTTCAGGGCCAGGGCCACATATACAGTATATATATCTTATAAATAAAATTAATTTGTCTATTTGTTTGTTTGTTGCCTATCCGGTTATGCATTCGAACACCCCTGCACCGATTGGGATGAAACCAATGTGTGGTGGTCCAGTTGGATCCTGGCCAGGTTTTAGGGGATAAGGGTCCTGGTCAGACCTCACGGTGGAATGTGCCAGACAGAACTTTGGGAGCCTGCTCTGGCCCTCCCACTGGATGGATTTGGAAGAATATTACACAATGGGATAGAGTCAATCGGGCCTCACGGTAGCATGCACTGGGCAAAACTTTGACCCAGGGAACCTGTTCTGGGCCTTCCCCTGGATAGAACTGGAAGAAAACTGCTTCAATTGTGATGAAACCAGTGCAAGGTGGTCCATTTGGATCCTGGACAGGTTCTACGGGGGTTAGGGTCCAACGGTGGCTCCTAATTTTGAGTAGGAGGGGGGCTGCAGCTGCCAGGAGAGGAGTGAGCTGCCTCTACTGCTGTCAGCCATGTCCTGGAACTGCACATGCGCAAACCCCCTGCCAGTTATAGACTGTATCTGCTGCTGCACAGGATGCGATCCCCATGGACAGAATGGCGCATGCACAGTCAAGTGGCCACTTGACTGCGTATGCGCGAACCCCGGCTTCTATGAACTCAGCCACTTGACTGCATATGTGCCGTTCTCTCCGAGGGGATCGCATCCCGCTCTAGCAGTCCCGGAGGAAGGAAACACCTCCCAGTGGTAGTGCCCACACTGGGCTTGACTGGCAGGTAGGACATCTAATAGAAATCATCACTGTCAGTCACTGTGTAGCAACTGGCTCACTCCTTGCAGTGTCAGATTTTAGTGTGTGTATGTGTGTGTGTGTGTGTGGGGGGGGGGGGGGGGGGGAGGGGCTGCAGTCCCTAGGTTAGATCTGCCACTGTTAGGGTCCCAGTTGGACCTCACAGCAGAATTTGCCGGGCAGAACTTAGACCCAGGGAGCCTATTCGTTCCAATGGATGGATTTGGAACAACACTTTACAGGGTGGTAACAATGGACTGCAGAAGACATACTAGGGGGTTGGAGTTGGTTGGACCTCACTGCACAAT
Source organism: Pseudophryne corroboree (assembly GCF_028390025.1). Lineage (NCBI taxonomy): Eukaryota > Metazoa > Chordata > Amphibia > Anura > Myobatrachidae > Pseudophryne > Pseudophryne corroboree. The sequence continues at coordinate 760,392,659 of NC_086449.1, read as the reverse complement.
GCACCATGGCAGAAGCTCTACTGCTGTTTCAGTGGAAACAGCCACCTTACTCAGGAGCACCTCCTGAGGAAGGTGGTTGTGTCCACTGAAACAGCTGCAGAGCTTATGCTGGGCTGGGAGGAAAAACGCCTGTGCCATTGTGCTGGATAAGTACTGTACCATGCTCTTATATACTACTGATTGTTTCTATTCAGTTTTTGCTACTATTATGTGAAATATATTGATTGTTTTGCAATTTAACTGGTGATATGCTGGTTTCTCTTTGCCTGTTCTTTGCTATACATTGAAACATATGCAATATTTATGTGGTTGCTGCTCTTATGACATGTGGCATAAATAAATGTGCATGGATCTTCTTTTGTATATATATATATATATATATATATATATATATATATATATATATATATACCAAACAGAAAACCCAGCACTCTCCTAAGCAGCTTCATTCACCTTAATGCTTTAATATACATCTAAATAAACAATGGGGTTCTGGATTATGAATTGTACAATGCATGTAAGCTTGCGGCCCACTCCACGGGACCCCATTTCACCGCAAGTCCTACTCTATCACAAAATTTCATATAGATTTTATAGAAACCAGGCAACTGCTGTCTCATAGAGGAAAATGTGCTTATCTGGTTTAAAGCTTACATGCCACACTTATGGCATTTAAAAGGTAAGACAGTCACCAACACAAATAACACAACTACACAAGTGTGCTTACCTGGTTTACAGCTCACCTGCCAACAGACTACTGGCTTTCAAAGTGAGACAGTCACCAACACACCTAAATAGCAGCTGATCCAGGTTAAAGGTAAATGAGCTTAGGGGTGCATGAGAGAGAGATATGGTCACAAATGGGCCAATTAAAAATTAACCCTGTTATAAAAACAAACACGAGGAACCACCGCACTCGCCATTCCCAGGGGTTGGGGTGCGGTGGGCTGTGACCACCAAACTCAAATATACCAAACAGAAACCCAGCACTCTCCTAAGCAGCTTCATTCACCTAAATGCTTTAATATACATCTAAATAAACAATGGGGTTTTGGTTTATATATATATATATATATATATATATACACAATACTGCGCAAAAGTTTTAGACAGGTGTGATAAAAATGCTGCAAAGTAAGAATGCTTTAAAAATTAGAAGTGTCAGCTAGGGATGAGCGGGTTCGGTTCCTCGGAATCCGAACCCGCCCGAACTTCAGTTTTTTTTACACGGGGCCGAGCGACTCGGATCTTCCCGCCTTGCTCGGTTAACCCGAGCGCGCCCGAACGTCATCATCCCGCTGTCGGATTCTCGCGAGGCTCGGATTCTATCGCGAGACTCGGATTCTATATAAGGAGCCGCGCGTCGCCGCCATTTTCACACGTGCATTGAGATTCATAGGGAGAGGACGTGGCTGGCGTCCTCTCCGTTTATAGAGAAGAGAGTGAGACAGTAGAGAGAGACACAGTAGTAATTTTGGGGAGCATTAGGAGGAGTACTAGTAGTTACTTGCTGAAGTGATAGATAGTGTGACTGTATTATCTGACTTGTGGGGGAGACACTGACAGTGGGGAGCAGTTAGAGTCTGAGAGCAGGACTCAGGAGTACACATAACGTACAGTGCACACTTTTGCTGCCAGAGTGCCACACTGCCATTGTGACCACACTGACCACCAGTATAATATATATTGTGATTGTCTGCTTAGGAGTACTACTTGCAAGTTGCTGATAGTGTGACCAGTGACCTGACCACCAGTTTAATAATCACCACCAGTGAGTTTAATATATATATATATATATATATATAATTGTATATAATATATATATAATATTGTATACCACCTACCCGTGTTTTTTTTTTTCTTTCTTCTTTATACATACTACTATAGTAGCTTACTGTAGCAGTCTGCGGTGCTGCTGAGCTGACAGTGTCCAGCAGGTCCGTCATCAGTCATTACATAATAAATATATATACCTGTCCGGCTGCAGTACTAGTGATATTATATATATATATATTGATTTCATCTCATTATCATCCAGTCTATATTAGCAGCAGACACAGTACGGTAGTCCACGGCTGTAGCTACCTCTGTGTCGGCAGTCGCTCGTCCATCCATAATTGTATACCACCTACCCGTGGGTTTTTTCTTTCTTTCTTCTTTATACATACTACTATAGTAGCTTACTGTAGCAGTCTGCGGTGCTGCTGAGCTGACAGTGTCCAGCAGGTCCGTCATCAGTCATTACATAATAAATATATATACCTGTCCGGCTGCAGTACTAGTGATATTATATATATATATATTGATTTCATCTCATTATCATCCAGTCTATATTAGCAGCAGACACAGTACGGTAGTCCACGGCTGTAGCTACCTCTGTGTCGGCAGTCGCTCGTCCATCCATAATTGTATACCACCTACCCGTGGGTTTTTTTTTTTCTTTCTTCTTTATACATACTACTATAGTAGCTTACTGTAGCAGTCTGCGGTGCTGCTGAGCTGACAGTGTCCAGCAGGTCCGTCATCAGTCATTACATAATAAATATATATACCTGTCCGGCTGCAGTACTAGTGATATTATATATATATATATTGATTTCATCTCATTATCATCCAGTCTATATTAGCAGCAGACACAGTACGGTAGTCCACGGCTGTAGCTACCTCTGTGTCGGCAGTCGCTCGTCCATCCATAATTGTATACCACCTACCCGTGGTTTTTTTTTTTCTTTCTTCTTTATACATACTACTATAGTAGCTTACTGTAGCAGTCTGCGGTGCTGCTGAGCTGACAGTGTCCAGCAGGTCCGTCATCAGTCATTACATAATAAATATATATACCTGTCCGGCTGCAGTACTAGTGATATTATATATATATATATATATATATATATATATTGATTTCATCTCATTATCATCCAGTCTATATTAGCAGCAGACACAGTACGGTAGTCCACGGCTGTAGCTACCTCTGTGTCGGCAGTCGCTCGTCCATCCATAATTGTATACCACCTACCCGTGGTTTTTTTTTCTTCTTTATACATACTACTATAGTAGCTTACTGTAGCAGTCTGCGGTGCTGCTGAGCTGACAGTGTCCAGCAGGTCCGTCATCAGTCATTACATAATAAATATATATACCTGTCCGGCTGCAGTACTAGTGATATTATATATATATATATATATTGATTTCATCTCATTATCATCCAGTCTATATTAGCAGCAGACACAGTACGGTAGTCCACGGCTGTAGCTACCTCTGTGTCGGCAGTCGCTCGTCCATCCATAATTGTATACCACCTACCCGTGGGTTTTTTTTTTCTTTCTTCTAAATACATACTACTATAGTAGCTTACTGTAGCAGTCTGCGGTGCTGCTGAGCTGACAGTGTCCAGCAGGTCCGTCATCAGTCATTACATAATAAATATATCTACCTGTCCGGCTGCAGTACTAGTGTGATATAATATATATTGATTTCATCTCATTATCATCCAGTCTATATTAGCAGCAGACACAGTACGGTAGTCCACGGCTGTAGCTACCTCTGTGTCTTTTAGTTGTGCCTATTAAAATATGTAGAACAAAAATGTTGAGGATCCAAAATTAGGGAAAGATCAAGATCCACTTCCACCTCGTGCTGAAGCTGCTGCCACTAGTCATGGCCGAGACGATGAAATGCCAGCAACGTCGTCTGCCAAGGCCGATGCCCAATGTCATAGTACAGAGCATGTAAAATCCAAAACACCAAATATCAGTAAAAAAAGGACTCCAAAATCTAAAATAAAATTGTCGGAGGAGAAGCGCAAACTTGCCAATATGCCATTTACCACACGGAGTGGCAAGGAACGGCTGAGGCCCTGGCCTATGTTCATGGCTAGTGGTTCAGCTTCACATGAGGATGGAAGCACTCAGCCTCTCGCTAGAAAACTGAAAAGACTCAAGCTGGAAAAAGCACCGCAAAGAACAGTGCGTTCTTCGAAATCCCAAATCCACAAGGAGAGTCCAATTGTGTCGGTTGCGATGCCTGACCTTCCCAACACTGGACGTGAAGAGCATGCGCCTTCCACCATTTGCACGCCCCCTGCAAGTGCTGGAAGGAGCACCCGCAGTCCAGTTCCTGATAGTCAGATTGAAGATGTCAGTGTTGAAGTACACCAGGATGAGGAGGATATGGGTGTTGCTGGCGCTGGGGAGGAAATTGACCAGGAGGATTCTGATGGTGAGGTGGTTTGTTTAAGTCAGGCACCCGGGGAGACACCTGTTGTCCGTGGGAGGAATAGGGCCGTTGACATGCCTGGTGAAAATACCAAAAAAATCAGCTCTTCGGTGTGGAAGTATTTCACCAGAAATGCGGACAACATTTGTCAAGCCGTGTGTTGCCTTTGTCAAGCTGTAATAAGTAGGGGTAAGGACGTTAACCACCTCGGAACATCCTCCCTTATACGTCACCTGCAGCGCATTCATAATAAGTCAGTGACAAGTTCAAAAACTTTGGGCGACAGCGGAAGCAGTCCACTGACCAGTAAATCCCTTCCTCTTGTAACCAAGCTCACGCAAACCACCCCACTAACTCCCTCAGTGTCAATTTCCTCCTTCCCCAGGAATGCCAATAGTCCTGCAGGCCATGTCACTGGCAATTCTGACGAGTCCTCTCCTGCCTGGGATTCCTCCGATGCATCCTTGCGTGTAACGCCTACTGCTGCTGGCGCTGCTGTTGTTGCTGCTGGGAGTTGATGGTCATCCCAGAGGGGAAGTCGTAAGCCCACTTTTACTACTTCCACCAAGCAATTGACTGTCCAACAGTCCTTTGCGAGGAAGATGAAATATCACAGCAGTCATCCTGTTGCAAAGCGGATAACTGAGGCCTTGACAACTATGTTGGTGTTAGACGTGCGTCCGGTATCCGCCGTTAGTTCACAGGGAACTAGACAATTTCTTGAGGCAGTGTGCCTCCGTTACCAAATACCATCTAGGTTCCACTTCTCTAGGCAGGCGATACCGAGAATGTACACGGACGTCAGAAAAAGACTCACCAGTGTCCTAAAAAATGCAGTTGTACCCAATGTCCACTTAACCACGGACATGTGGACAAGTGGAGCAGGGCAGGGTCAGGACTATATGACTGTGACAGCCCACTGGGTAGATGTATGGACTCCCGCCGCAAGAACAGCAGCGGCGGCACCAGTAGCAGCATCTCGCAAACGCCAACTCTTTCCTAGGCAGGCTACGCTTTGTATCACCGGTTTCCAGAATACGCACACAGCTGAAAACCTCTTACGGCAACTGAGGAAGATCATCGCGGAATGGCTTACCCCAATTGGACTCTCCTGTGGATTTGTGGCATCGGACAACGCCAGCAATATTGTGTGTGCATTAAATATGGGCAAATTCCAGCACGTCCCATGTTTTGCACATACCTTGAATTTGGTGGTGCAGAATTTTTTAAAAAACGACAGGGGCGTGCAAGAGATGCTGTCGGTGGCCAGAAGAATTGCGGGACACTTTCGGCGTACAGGCACCACGTACAGAAGACTGGAGCACCACCAAAAACGCCTGAACCTGCCCTGCCATCATCTGAAGCAAGAAGTGGTAACGAGGTGGAATTCAACCCTCTATATGCTTCAGAGGTTGGAGGAGCAGCAAAAGGCCATTCAAGCCTATACAATTGAGCACGATATAGGAGGTGGAATGTACCTGTCTCAAGCGCAGTGGAGAATGATTTCAACGTTGTGCAAGGTTCTGCAACCTTTTGAACTTGCCACACGTGAAGTCAGTTCAGACACTGCCAGCCTGAGTCAGGTCATTCCCCTCATCAGGCTTTTGCAGAAGAAGCTGGAGGCATTGAAGGAGGAGCTAAAAGGGAGCGATTCCGCTAGGCATGTGGGACTTGTGGATGGAGCCCTTAATTCGCTTAACAAGGATTCACGGGTGGTCAATCTGTTGAAATCAGAGCACTACATTTTGGCCACCGTGCTCGATCCTAGATTTAAAACCTACCTTGGATCTCTCTTTCCGGCAGACACAAGTCTGCTGGGGTTCAAAGACCTGCTGGTGACAAAATTGTCAAGTCAAGCGGAACGCGACGTGTCAACATCTCCTCCTTCACATTCTCCCGCAACTGGGGGTGCGAGGAAAAGGCTCAGAATTCCGAGCCCACCCGCTGGCGGTGATGCAGGGCAGTCTGGAGCGACTGCTGATGCTGACATCTGGTCCGGACTGAAGGACCTGACAACGATTACGGACATGTCGTCTACTGTCACTGCATATGATTCTCTCACCATTGAAAGAATGGTGGAGGATTATATGAGTGACCGCATCCAAGTAGGCACGTCAGACAGTCCGTACTTATACTGGCAGGAAAAAGAGGCAATTTGGAGGCCCTTGCACAAACTGGCTTTATTCTACCTAAGTTGCCCTCCCACAAGTGTGTACTCCGAAAGAGTGTTTAGTGCCGCCGCTCACCTTGTCAGCAATCTGCGTACGAGGTTACTTCCAGAAAATGTGGAGAAGATGATGTTCATTAAAATGAATTATAATCAATTCCTCCGTGGAGACATTGACCAGCAGCAATTGCCTCCACAAAGTACACAGGGAGCTGAGATGGTGGATTCCAGTGGGGACGAATTGATAATCTGTGAGGAGCGGGATGTACACGGTGATAATTTGGAGGATGATGATGAGGTGGACATCTTGCCTCTGTAGAGCCAGTTTGTGCAAGGAGAGATTAATTGCTTCTTTTTCGGTGGGGGTCCAAACCAACCCGTCATTTCAGTCACAGTCGTGTGGCAGACCCTGTCACTGAAATGATGGGTTGGTTAAAGTGTGCATGTCCTGTTTATACAACATAAGGGTGGGTGGGAGGGCCCAAGGACAATTCCATCTTGCACCTCTTTTTTCTTTCATTTTTCTTTGCGTCATGTGCTGTTTGGGGAGTGTTTTTTGGAAGGGCCATCCTGCGTGACACTGCAGTGCCACTCCTAGATGGGCCAGGTGTTTGTGTCGGCCACTAGGGTCGCTTATCTTACTCACACAGCTCCCTCATTGCGCCTCTTTTTTTCTTCTTTGCGTCATGTGCTGTTTGGGGAGTGTTTTTTGGAAGGGCCATCCTGCGTGACACTGCAGTGCCACTCCTAGATGGGCCAGGTGTTTGTGTCGGCCACTAGGGTCGCTTAGCTTACTCACACAGCTACCTCATTGCGCCTCTTTTTTTCTTCTTTGCGTCATGTGCTGTTTGGGGAGTGTTTTTTGGAAGGGCCATCCTGCGTGACACTGCAGTGCCACTCCTAGATGGGCCAGGTGTTTGTGTCGGCCACTAGGGTCGCTTAGCTTAGTCATCCAGCGACCTCGGTGCAAATTTTAGGACTAAAAATAATATTGTGAGGTGTGATGTATTCAGAATAGACTGAAAATGAGTGGAAATTATGGTTTTTGAGGTTAATAATACTTTGGGATCAAAATGACCCCCAAATTCTATGATTTAAGCTGTTTTTTAGGGTTTTTTGAAAAAAACACCCGAATCCAAAACACACCCGAATCCGACAAAAAAAATTCGGTGAGGTTTTGCCAAAACGCGGTCGAACCCAAAACACGGCCGCGGAACCGAACCCAAAACCAAAACACAAAACCCGAAAAATTTCAAGTGCACATCCCTAGTGTCAGCTAGCCCCAAGTAAGTAGCAGTGGTAAACTGCTGGGTGAAAAATTGAAACAGATAAAATGGGGATATCAGCGACCAGTGGTGTCGTTACAGTACTAATAATCAAGGCAGACTATATTCAATTACAAATTAACATGAGCACTTTATTTAGGACAAAGTATATAAAAACAAAGCATAAAATTCCACAAGAAAAAGAGACCAGCACTCACGTTTTGATGATGAAAAGAAAAAAGGGGTTTATTCCTTACAGAAGAAACATCTGGACATGATCCTAGTACTACAGCCTGACGGCAATTTCAACTCTCCGTGGTTTTCGTCAGGGGCAGGCCAATTACAAATTAACATGAGCACTTTATTTAGGACAAAGTATATAAAAAGCATAAAATTCCACTGTAGGTGGAGCCATACTAAGACAAAAAAGCAGCCTATTACAAGTAAGTTAAAAAAGCGGTATATGACAAAGTAAAAAATATATTGATTATTAGTACTGTAATGACACCATTGGTCGTTGATATCCCCATCATATCTGTTTAACTATATATATATATATATATATATATATATATATAAAACACAAAAAATTATCCTTATCTTGCGCCCAGAAAAAGCAGCACTACAGGTGAGATCTCCGTTGCCAGATCTCCAATTTACATAAACAGAAAAAACAATTCCTGAGTGCGCTAAAGTTCTTGTATAGATTGAGCGGAAGTCCTTCCAAATGGTATCCGGACGGCTTATCGATCCAGCAAAGACCGACAACCAACAGATCGACAACCTAAAATCGAACTTAACTTGATCGACAACACTAAAAGGTCGACAAACATTACATCGACAACAACAATAGGTCGACAACACCATGTCCGACAACAAAACAACACCGACAAACACAACATAGACACATGACAACATCGACAACATGTTCACAGACAAAAGAAAACATAGAACGGAAATATCACAGACATCACAATCATCGACAACAAACATATAGACATTCAAACTGATCGACACGAAACATATATACAAACCAATAGTTCGATAATACACTCATAGACAAACACAAACCTAGACAACAAGAAACATAGACAACAAATAGATCGACAACAAACAGATCGACACAACATTAATAGACATCACATGGAACAGACACACCGTAAGATAGACAAACATAAAGGTCGACAACATTAAAACAGACAACAAACAGATCGACACAACATTAATAGACATCACATGGAACAGACTCACCGTAAGATAGACAAACATAAAGGTCGACAACACTAAAACAGACAACAAACAGATCGACACAACATTAATAGACATCACATGGAACAGACACACCGTAAGATAGACAAACATAAAGGTCGACAACATTAAAACAGACAACAAACAGATCGACACAACATTAATAGACATAACAATAATAGACCTACCAATATTTCTACACTTTCCTCTTATGCGTGGAACTACAAGTCCAAGGCTGCCCGCCAATCTCCCACAAGCCTTTACCCACTGCCGCCAATCATTCCCTGCATGGTACACTATCCCCCCCCCCCCCCCCATCCCTGCGCACCCCTCTATTTCTGGACGTACACTCCTATGTGTTCTCTTCACACCCCACCCCCCTGCACCCCATCAGGCGTCTTGCATTAGACGCTACCCCCGTTGATAGCTTCAGCCGCCCGACTCTCCTCTTATGCCTGGAACTACAAGTCCAAGGCTGACCCCCAAGCTCCCACAAGCCTCTTATACCTGGAACTACAAGTCCAAGGCTGACCGCCAAGCTCCCACAAGCCTCTTATGCCTGGAACTACAAGTCCAAGGCTGACCGCCAAGCTCCCACAAGCCTTTACCCACTGCCGTCAATTATTCCCTGCATGGTACACTATCCCCCCCCCCATCCCTGCGCACCCCATCAGGCGTCTTGCATTAGACGCTACCCCCGTTAATAGCTTCAGCCGCCCGACTCTCCTCTTATGCCTGGAACTACAAGTCCAAGGCTGACCGCCAAGCTCCCACAAGCCTTTACCCACTGCCGTCAATTATTCCCTGCATGGTACACTATCCCCCCCCCATCCCTGCGCACCCCATCAGGCGTCTTGCATTAGACGCTACCCCCGTTAATAGCTTCAGCCGCCCGACTCTCCTCTTATGCCTGGAACTACAAGTCCAAGGCTGACCGCCAAGCTCCCACAAGCCTTTACCCACTGCCGTCAATCATTCCCTGCATGGTACACTATCCCCCCCCCCCCCCTCCCTGCGCACCCATACTAAACAAATTAAATCATGTTTATGTCTCCCTTACACCCCTATCTGTAGACTCCAAGTCTCTTACATACAAACACCATACTAATCCGAGTCACATAAAGTTCACCACTTATCTTATTGTCTCCTCCAGACCCCATGTCTCTCCTGTCAAAACCTTTGAATGATCACGCACCCAAGAACATGTTGGGTGCGTGTTGTTTTCAAACTCCAAATAATAAAACCCCCCCCCAGACTATTCTATGCACCCTCATTGAAGTCATCACCCTTCCCAAATTTACACCCCCCCCAATCCATCCAAAATGAAAAGCTTCCTCCGCTAATTTCCAAATCAAATACCCTCCTCTAAAGCATGGAACTACAAGTCCAAGGCTGCCCGCCAATCTCCCACAAGCCTTTACCCACTGCCGCCAATCATTCCCTGCATGGTACACTATCCCCCCCCCCCCCCCATCCCTGCGCACCCCTCTATTTTTGGACGTACACTCCTATGTGTTCTCTTCACACCCCACCCCCCTGCACCCCATCAGGCGTCTTGCATTAGACGCTACCCCCGTTAATAGCTTCAGCCGCCCGACTCTCCTCTTATGCCTGGAACTACAAGTCCAAGGCTGACCGCCAAGCTCCCACAAGCCTTTACCCACTGCCGTCAATTATTCCCTGCATGGTACACTAGCCCCCCCCATCCCTGCGCACCCCATCAGGCGTCTTGCATCAGACGCTACCCCGCTAATAGATTCAGCCGCCCGACTTTCCTCTTATGCGTGGAACTACAAGTACAAGGCTGCCCGACAATCTCCCACAAGCCTTTACCCACTGCCGTCAATCATTCCCTGCATGGTACACTATCCCCCCCCCCCCCCCATCCCTGCGCACCCCTCTATTTCTGGACGTACACTCCTATGTGTTCTCTTCACACCCCACCCCCCTGCACCCCATCAGGCGTCTTGCATTAGACGCTACCCCCGTTAATAGCTTCAGCCGCCCGACTCTCCTCTTATGCCTGGAAATACAAGTCCAAGGCTGACCGCCAAGCTCCCACAAGCCTCTTATGCCTGGAACTACAAGTACAAGGCTGACCGCCAAGCTCCCACAAGCCTCTTATGCCTGGAAATACAAGTCCAAGGCTGACCGCCAAGCTCCCACAAGCCTCTTATGCCTGGAACTACAAGTACAAGGCTGACCGCCAAGCTCCCACAAGCCTCTTATGCCTGGAACTACAAGTCCAAGGCTGACCGCCAAGCTCCCACAAGCCTTTACCCACTGCCGTCAATTATTCCCTGCATGGTACACTATCCCCCCCCCATCCCTGCGCACCCCATCAGGCGTCTTGCATTAGACGCTACCCCCGTTAATAGCTTCATCCGCCCGACTCTCCTCTTCTGCCTGGAACTACAAGTCCAAGGCTGACCGCCAAGCTCCCACAAGCCTTTACCCACTGCCGTCAATTATTCCCTGCATGGTACACTATCCCCCCCCCCATCCCTGCGCACCCCATCAGGCGTCTTGCATTAGACGCTACCCCCGTTAATAGCTTCAGCCGCCCGACTCTCCTCTTATGCCTGGAACTACAAGTCCAAGGCTGACCGCCAAGCTCCCACAAGCCTTTACCCACTGCCGTCAATCATTCCCTGCATGGTACACTATCCCCCCCCCCCCCCTCCCTGCGCACCCATACTAAACAAATTAAATCATGTTTATGTCTCCCTTACACCCCTATCTGTAGACTCCAAGTCTCTTACATACAAACACCATACTAATCCGAGTCACATAAAGTTCACCACTTATCTTATTGTCTCCTCCAGACCCCATGTCTCTCCTGTCAAAACCTTTGAATGATCACGCACCCAAGAACATGTTGGGTGCGTGTTGTTTTCAAACTCCAAATAATAAAACCCCCCCCCAGACTATTCTATGCACCCTCATTGAAGTCATCACCCTTCCCAAATTTACACCCCCCCCAATCCATCCAAAATGAAAAGCTTCCTCCGCTAATTTCCAAATCAAATACCCTCCTCTAAAGCATGGAACTACAAGTCCAAGGCTGCCCGCCAATCTCCCACAAGCCTTTACCCACTGCCGCCAATCATTCCCTGCATGGTACACTATCCCCCCCCCCCCCCCCCATCCCTGCGCACCCCTCTATTTTTGGACGTACACTCCTATGTGTTCTCTTCACACCCCACCCCCCTGCACCCCATCAGGCGTCTTGCATTAGACGCTACCCCCGTTAATAGCTTCAGCCGCCCGACTCTCCTCTTATGCCTGGAACTACAAGTCCAAGGCTGACCGCCAAGCTCCCACAAGCCTTTACCCACTGCCGTCAATTATTCCCTGCATGGTACACTAGCCCCCCCCATCCCTGCGCACCCCATCAGGCGTCTTGCATCAGACGCTACCCCGCTAATAGATTCAGCCGCCCGACTTTCCTCTTATGCGTGGAACTACAAGTACAAGGCTGCCCGACAATCTCCCACAAGCCTTTACCCACTGCCGTCAATCATTCCCTGCATGGTACACTATCCCCCCCCCCCCCCCCATCCCTGCGCACCCCTCTATTTCTGGACGTACACTCCTATGTGTTCTCTTCACACCCCACCCCCCTGCACCCCATCAGGCGTCTTGCATTAGACGCTACCCCCGTTAATAGCTTCAGCCGCCCGACTCTCCTCTTATGCCTGGAAATACAAGTCCAAGGCTGACCGCCAAGCTCCCACAAGCCTCTTATGCCTGGAACTACAAGTACAAGGCTGACCGCCAAGCTCCCACAAGCCTCTTATGCCTGGAACTACAAGTACAAGGCTGACCGCCAAGCTCCCACAAGCCTCTTATGCCTGGAACTACAAGTCCAAGGCTGACCGCCAAGCTCCCACAAGCCTTTACCCACTGCCGTCAATTATTCCCTGCATGGTACACTATCCCCCCCCCCATCCCTGCGCACCCCATCAGGCGTCTTGCATTAGACGCTACCCCCGTTAATAGCTTCAGCCGCCCGACTCTCCTCTTATGCCTGGAACTACAAGTCCAAGGCTGACCGCCAAGCTCCCACAAGCCTCTTATGCCTGGAACTACAAGTACAAGGCTGACCGCCAAGCTCCCACAAGCCTCTTATGCCTGGAACTACAAGTACAAGGCTGACCGCCAAGCTCCCACAAGCCTCTTATGCCTGGAACTACAAGTCCAAGGCTGACCGCCAAGCTCCCACAAGCCTTTACCCACTGCCGTCAATTATTCCCTGCATGGTACACTATCCCCCCCCCCATCCCTGCGCACCCCATCAGGCGTCTTGCATTAGACGCTACCCCCGTTAATAGCTTCAGCCGCCCGACTCTCCTCTTATGCCTGGAACTACAAGTCCAAGGCTGACCGCCAAGCTCCCACAAGCCTTTACCCACTGCCGTCAATCATTCCCTGCATGGTACACTATCCCCCCCCCCCCCTCCCTGCGCACCCATACTAAACAAATTAAATCATGTTTATGTCTCCCTTACACCCCTATCTGTAGACTCCAAGTCTCTTACATACAAACACCATACTAATCCGAGTCACATAAAGTTCACCACTTATCTTATTGTCTCCTCCAGACCCCATGTCTCTCCTGTCAAAACCTTTGAATGATCACGCACCCAAGAACATGTTGGGTGCGTGTTGTTTTCAAACTCCAAATAATAAAACCCCCCCCCAGACTATTCTATGCACCCTCATTGAAGTCATCACCCTTCCCAAATTTACACCCCCCCCAATCCATCCAAAATGAAAAGCTTCCTCCGCTAATTTCCAAATCAAATACCCTCCTCTAAAGCATGGAACTACAAGTCCAAGGCTGCCCGCCAATCTCCCACAAGCCTTTACCCACTGCCGCCAATCATTCCCTGCATGGTACACTATCCCCCCCCCCCCCCCCCATCCCTGCGCACCCCTCTATTTTTGGACGTACACTCCTATGTGTTCTCTTCACACCCCACCCCCCTGCACCCCATCAGGCGTCTTGCATTAGACGCTACCCCCGTTAATAGCTTCAGCCGCCCGACTCTCCTCTTATGCCTGGAACTACAAGTCCAAGGCTGACCGCCAAGCTCCCACAAGCCTTTACCCACTGCCGTCAATTATTCCCTGCATGGTACACTAGCCCCCCCCATCCCTGCGCACCCCATCAGGCGTCTTGCATCAGACGCTACCCCCGTTAATAGCTTCAGCCGCCCGACTCTCCTCTTATGCCTGGAACTACAAGTCCAAGGCTGACCGCCAAGCTCCCACAAGCCTTTACCCACTGCCGTCAATTATTCCCTGCATGGTACACTAGCCCCCCCCATCCCTGCGCACCCCATCAGGCGTCTTGCATCAGACGCTACCCCGCTAATAGATTCAGCCGCCCGACTTTCCTCTTATGCGTGGAACTACAAGTACAAGGCTGCCCGACAATCTCCCACAAGCCTTTACCCACTGCCGTCAATCATTCCCTGCATGGTACACTATCCCCCCCCCCCCCCCATCCCTGCGCACCCCTCTATTTCTGGACGTACACTCCTATGTGTTCTCTTCACACCCCACCCCCCTGCACCCCATCAGGCGTCTTGCATTAGACGCTACCCCCGTTAATAGCTTCAGCCGCCCGACTCTCCTCTTATGCCTGGAAATACAAGTCCAAGGCTGACCGCCAAGCTCCCACAAGCCTCTTATGCCTGGAACTACAAGTACAAGGCTGACCGCCAAGCTCCCACAAGCCTCTTATGCCTGGAACTACAAGTACAAGGCTGACCGCCAAGCTCCCACAAGCCTCTTATGCCTGGAACTACAAGTCCAAGGCTGACCGCCAAGCTCCCACAAGCCTTTACCCACTGCCGTCAATTATTCCCTGCATGGTACACTATCCCCCCCCCCATCCCTGCGCACCCCATCAGGCGTCTTGCATTAGACGCTACCCCCGTTAATAGCTTCAGCCGCCCGACTCTCCTCTTATGCCTGGAACTACAAGTCCAAGGCTGACCGCCAAGCTCCCACAAGCCTTTACCCACTGCCGTCAATTATTCCCTGCATGGTACACTATCCCCCCCCCCATCCCTGCGCACCCCATCAGGCGTCTTGCATTAGACGCTACCCCCGTTAATAGCTTCAGCCGCCCGACTCTCCTCTTATGCCTGGAACTACAAGTCCAAGGCTGACCGCCAAGCTCCCACAAGCCTTTACCCACTGCCGTCAATCATTCCCTGCATGGTACACTATCCCCCCCCCCCCCCTCCCTGCGCACCCATACTAAACAAATTAAATCATGTTTATGTCTCCCTTACACCCCTATCTGTAGACTCCAAGTCTCTTACATACAAACACCATACTAATCCGAGTCACATAAAGTTCACCACTTATCTTATTGTCTCCTCCAGACCCCATGTCTCTCCTGTCAAAACCTTTGAATGATCACGCACCCAAGAACATGTTGGGTGCGTGTTGTTTTCAAACTCCAAATAATAAAACCCCCCCCCAGACTATTCTATGCACCCTCATTGAAGTCATCACCCTTCCCAAATTTACACCCCCCCCAATCCATCCAAAATGAAAAGCTTCCTCCGCTAATTTCCAAATCAAATACCCTCCTCTAAAGCATGGAACTACAAGTCCAAGGCTGCCCGCCAATCTCCCACAAGCCTTTACCCACTGCCGCCAATCATTCCCTGCATGGTACACTATCCCCCCCCCCCCACCCATCCCTGCGCACCCCTCTATTTCTGGACGTACACTCCCATTCTTCTCATACCTCCCCCTGTACCCCTTTATGTGCCTCTAATGAGACTCTGTCACCTACAAAGTTATTTCTATTGCGTGTCGCTACAAGTCTCATTCCGGACCATGAACAATCGTATGACGGCACTCTCCATATATTATTGACAAACCTCTCTAAGTATACATTTTTTATATTTTATACTAGTATAGGTATGTATCCTAATAAAAGTTTTTTATTTAAATCCAATCAATATCCCAACGTTTTACCCTTAAAAAATATTTGTTAATTTTAACCCTCCCACTTATTTAAATTTAAAGTTTTGGCCATTGGTTACATTTGAATATATTTTAACTCTCCTCCCTCTTCAAAATGCTATAAAGAGTTACTCTTAGCTCAGGTCTACATAATCGACATTCATCCAGCCTTCTGATCAAGTACTCATTCGTATTTCAACTATGGCTGATGAACCTTCATGTCGTTTGGTTCCTTCTACAAGAGGAATGCTCTTAAACATAGACGGATATCTTTTGGCAAAAAACAAGCAGCGTGGTGATGTCGTCTATTGGCACTGCACAGAGAGGAAGACCGGCCCTTGTTCATGTTTTGCAAAGACGACCATTGTTGCAGGACAGCACCAACTTAATACTCATGGAGAACATACTCATACTCCGAAGGCTGAAAAAACAGATGTTGCCATTGCCAAGGCATCAATAAAGCAACGTGCAAGGGATACCAATGATCCACCATCTGTAATAATTCAAGCGGTTACTGCCCAAATGCCGTCTACTAGTGCTGCCTGTCTTCCTAACAGTGAATCCCTCCGTAAACTTGTGAAAAGGGTAAGGAGAGCGGATTGCCCA